>NC_056732.1:410296352-410596352 GCF_019279795.1 Protopterus annectens
TAGAAGTTGAGGTGGAAATGGCTTTAATGGCTATGTGTGAACAAGAGTATGATGCTTCTCTTAGCAGTAACAAATAGTTCTGCCAAGGACTTCAAAGCATTCCAGTTGTAAATATCGGCTGACAACTAAGAAAAATATTTGGCAAGTCTTCAGACTTTCTCTCTTTATTGCTTTATTCATGTGTACTTCCTTACTAGCTCTGTTTCACTTGAGTTTGCAGCTCATTTTATAAAATAAAGATGGTTATGTTTTAAGGCTTCATTTTGTGATTTGTTTCCCTAATCCCCAGTATCTTATTGGAGGTCATGGCCATAAATGTTATGGAATATTCCTGCTAATTCCATCTGGGTTATTCTTCCCAAAATATTTTAAAATTTACTTTAGAAGTATAGGCCTTTATGCTACTGATTCACTAGGGTCAATCCCACTCAGGATATATATATATATATATATATATATATATATATATATATATATATATATATATATATATATATAAATATATCAGAAGCATAACAAATACATTTAACACATGGACAATGAGATAAATAATAAACACAGGTTTGGTTACTGACACTTGATTTATATCTGTTGAATGATAAAGAATTATTCCAGGTGTTTAGCCCTATTATAGTAACATAGCATTTAAGAAAAACATGGGGTGTGGCATCTGTGTATTTCTGTACAGTTAAGTGGAGTCAACTGATCCTACAATTTCATCTGACAATAAAAATAAAATTGACTGTTTAAAACTAAAAATCAAAATTAAATATATTATGCAACTATTGTATGTTTATAAGCCCCCAGCAGCAATTTCAAAACCGTCAATATCTGGATTGCATATGTGATCTAAACTTGCCAATTACTGATTGGGATTTTACAAAACATCAGACAGGCATTACACATCTTATTAAATCAGATCAGGTCTGAAAATAGTCCAGGTGGCTCAGTGCTATACACCAGTTAAATGAAAAAACATATTTAAGTGATGAACACTCAAATAATTGAAGTATATACTAGGGGCAGGAACATTCTTGTTATATTGTATATTAACAAACAACACAGTATATGTTGGACTTTTACAAGCTAGAAATTACAGTGTTATTATCCTCTACCCTAAAAATTGGCTACTAGACTAGTGGGACTAACCTGGGTAACAAAGGATGGATAAATAAATAAATAAATAAATACATTTTAGGTATGAAAACAGGCGAGCTTGCTAAAAGATATGAGACTTAATAAAAAACAGTGTTTGAAATAAATTATGACATGACAAACTGTCTTTTCAATAACTGTGAGTGGAAATTTAATGTTATGGTTAGGATACAGAGGCTACTTGGCACATATTTAAAAACAGACTGCTTTCAAGGAAGCAAAAGTTATTTGGCAGGAATCACTACGAGAGTCCCCCTTTGTAAGGAATGAGTTTCACAAAATGGGGTAGCTGTAAAATAGCTATAATATTATCTGTAAACAGGTGAAATCAGCTTTAAGGCAGGGAAGATGTGCAAATGAACCAAGTGTGTAAACATGTTGTTGATAGTAGAATAGCCTTTTATGGTATATTAAAGGAAAACTTCACCTTCTCCTACAGTTTAACACAACTCTTGGTTGCTTTTCTCCCTACAGTATGGTTTCCAATATTGTGTAGGTACCAGAAACCTGCTTGTACTTTATAAAACTTTCATTCCCTTGCCTTGGAATGAAACGAAGGGAAAGACCACTTCACCCTAGAACTAAAAAAAATGTTTTTTTTCATTCTATCTTGGTTCCTGGCCTATTTTAACACCTCAAAATCACTCTAAGGGCTTTATTTGTAATTTTAGCCTGTTTTCCACAACATGGCTACCAATGGGGCTTGATGTATCAATGTGCTCTTGTTCTCCCTCAACCCTTTCTCTTTCCCAAAATGCTTTGTATGACTCATGCCAGACATAAGTAAGTAACTGAATTCCCATGCCATTGACATATAATGGGGTTTATGTGAGTCACTGTTATCTTCTTTACCTTCTGTAAAAGGACTGCTTCTTTTTTGTCTCTAATCACCCTCATTTATGTTTGGCTGAGAGGTTGTTTTGCACTATACTTAGACATCCAGTTACAGCCAGAAAAGTAGCTAAATTGCAGGCCTTTGTTCAGGACTTGCTTTTGTAGTTCAAGAGGAATTGACAGTCCCCCCCACACTACTGAAGAGGTGTTAAAACTGTCACTGCACTAAGAAACCCTTGCAGAATCAATTCCTCTTGGACTACAAAAGAAAACCCTGAACAAAGGTGTAGTTTAGGTATGTGGATGTGTAGTGTTTTGTTTTTGTGTGTTTATTTGGTTTGTAGTGTGGGTGTTGTGGTTTATATGTGGTGTGGTGTATGCTGTGTGTTCGGGATTTGTAGTTTTGGGATTGTGAAGGTTCAGTATTTGAAGGTTTTGCCTTTATGGTTGTGAAATACAGAAATTTGAGATTTCAGTATTTCGCAAATTAAAGTGGAACCCATCAGACGCATTCATAGTTAACTCCCCATTTAAATAGACCACTAAGTAATCACATGACTAATTCTAATTATGTCATGATAATACATAAAATTATAGAAATAATTCTCACCCAACCCCTTTAGCCATTGCACAGTATTTTACTATATATGTATAAACTTTTATATATAAATAATATTATGTTAATAAAACACTTATAAAATATAACTAAAGTTAATTCATGTTTAAACACATTTAAATAAATAAAATTTAAATATTTTAAATATGGGTTATTTAATTATTTTTATCATAATATATCCAAACAATAAATAGATAAAATCCCAATCTACTGCTCAAGTTCCAATATCAAATCTGCTTCTTAGATATAAACTCAAAATAAACAACTGCATATCTAATGCTTTTTTCTTGAGAATACACATTATGGAACAATTTTCCTTTCAAATGTGAATGTGTCTGATGAAGTTCTGGAAATTCTGGGATGAAAATGCTTATTTATTTTCTCCTTTTTAGTGTGTTTTAATAAAGGATTTTGTGTGATAATATTTGTTCAATGTTTGTGTTTCTACTGTGGATTTGAGCTGAGCCGTGGAGCTGACTCCCTGACAAAAACTGGAAAGCCTATGGAATTGTCAGGGCTTCAACATTATTGTAATCAACAACAAACTTGGTTGTGGATGTTTAAATGGAACTATTATGGCACTGGCGGGAGGAAATTCTGGGACGAAGATGCTTATTTATTTTCTCCTTTTTAGTGTGTTTTAATAAAGGATTTTGTGTGATAATATTTGTTCACTGTTCGTGTTTCTACTGTGGATTTGAGCTGAGGCGTGGAGCTGACTCCCTGACAAAAACTGGAAAGCCTATGGAATTGTCAGGGCTTCAACATTATTGTAATCAACAACAAACTTGGTTGTGGATGTTTAAATTGAACTATTATGGCACTGGAGGGAGGAAACAACTACTGGGTAAGGTGTAATCAACTTGTTGATAGAACTAACATGAACACTGTTCCTGGTTTGATTGAATGGCTTAATACTGATTTTAATTTTAATGCCCACACTCCCCCTCATTTACCTGGTGCAAACAATGGGATTGATTCATTAAATGTCCTGTTTAACGAATTTGACTATAAACTTTTTAAAGTGAAAAAACTTCAGTTGAAGAATTCTTACTTACTAGAATGCATTAAGTCTGATATAGTGCTAGAAGGTTTGCGTAATTGGAGGTACCCCACTGGTTTAGAGAAAGATTCTGCATTGTATAAAGATTTTATTACACTTTTTAATAGACATGCCCCCAGATTCACTATCCTTCCATGCAGGACTAGCTTAATCCTGCACGGAAACGGCCGTTTAGGAGCAGGATAGCAGCGCGCCATGCATATTAATGAAGGCGTGCTGCCTGAGCTCCTAAATGGACATGGAGCATGTAAGAGTGCAGGGGGCATGTCTGAGAGCAGAGCTGTCAGAATATACACGCTCCTGCAATGAAGAACAGCAGAGTATGAATATGAATGAGCGAGACCGCTCATATGTGTTTGCGTACCCCCAGCAACATCCCCTCACGTTTACAAGAGCAATAGTTAAAACATTAAATATAAAGAATATTTTTTTTATGAAACAGATTAAATTTAACTGTAGGTGTGCGGGTTTGCCCATCGCTTAGCTATGGTTAATGCAGCTTAAATGGCACAAGAGGATAAAAAGCAAGATATATACAACAAATGAAGCAGTACGGTAATAGTGTAGTGCGCAGAGCATTACCTTCCTGGTATGAGTCCCACTCCAGTACAATCCATTTTCCATGTCAAATCACTGTATGATCAATTTATTTTGTTGCATATCCTATGACAATATATATTTATAAAATTTATGTATTTATAACATATATTTGTGAACTGGAGTACTGCATTAAATGCAGATGTGAGCTGTCATTGTCATAATGTTGCAAAGTCCACAGATAATCACAAGTGGCCCATACGGTATGTGTACACAGGAATCAGGGATTCAAATGGAATGTAAAATGTGTAATGAATGATAACTCCATACAGTTTCCAAATCCACCACCTTCCCAAGAACTCTTAGACATTACTGTCTAAATTAGTGCAGTGGTAAGCGGGTATAAGCACAAGTAAGCAAGTGTAAGCACTATTAAGCAGAAGTAAGTGGGAGTAAGCATATTTAAGCAGTAGTAAGTGAGTTTAAGTCTGTTTGCACAGCGGTAAGCAATGCACACCCAGGTTAAGCAATATTGAAGCTAACTCTCTATAAGCATGTTACACTGAAGGTTAGCATAGGTTACCGTCATGCAAACCCGCCCAAACCTGCTTACAATTGCTTAAAAGTGCCTTAATCACTCTGCTTGCAACAGCCGCTTTTCTGTCCAGAAACAAAATAAACAGCCTTTGCAGGTCTTGAACCCAGGACCCTGTACACTATAGTTACAGTAGTTAACCACTAAGCCATCAGAGCAGCACATAAGACTGAGGTATCACCAAACAGATCCTCACTATAGGAAATTCAAACTGAACATGTGAAAGGAATCTATATACAGTCTTATGTTGTATAACCTACTGCATAAAATAAATATGTGAACTGGAGTACTGCATTAAGCCCAGATGTGAGTTGTCATTGTAATAAAGTGTTGAAATCCCCTAATAAACACAAGGGCCCCATACAGTATACATACACATGAATCATGGATACCAAACACTTATATAACATGTAATGAATAATAAATCAATGCCACAATGCAAATATAATGCAACTTAAATATTAAGCAATGCTAAGCATTGCACAGCCCAGCTTAGTAAGTGTAAGCAATGTGTAGGCCAGCTAACTCAGTCTGCCCATTGGTATCAACCTTTAGGCAATGCCACCCTTAGGTAAGCAGGTTTGCTCATAGCTTAGCCTTTTCAAAACTGTCCAATCATGGCAAAGTGTGGGAAAATTACCTTATTTAAACCCAACAGATGGGAATAGATCTCATAACTGGTTGTACTTCCTCTTGTAGGCACTATGTCTGGAATGGGAGAGGGTGTGCACTTTCGGGCACAGTGCTGGGGCATCCTGGAGTCCAGAGTCATGGCAGGACTCCTTGTGAAAAACCATGACATGAGACTGCTGCAGGGCCAGTACCAGGGTTCCCAATACAAAGTGGAAGCCTGGGGCCATCTTGCCCATGATCTCACCAGTGCCACTGGCATACCCCAAACTGGTGAGTAGGTCAGGCATCACTATGCTGACCTGAAGCGGCAAAAGGGGGATCTCTTGGTTCAGTGGATCCAAGAGGCTAGGAGGACATGGGAGGTCCCAGCCGTATGTAAGTATCAGCCCACTACCTGTTTCATAATTGCCAGCTCATGTATATTATGGATAGGTATGGCTAAATATTCCTCTTATGTCTTTCACAGTGGCAAGTGAGTGGCCTATGAACCAGGAGGCTCATGGATGTCGCTTGGGGCGGTTGCGACGTGAGGCAGGTTAGTAATACTCTTGCATGTACTGTCATAGGAAATAAATCTAAACATAGTAGCAAGTTAATTGCCTGCATAAAACCTGTATTGTTGAAGGCATGTACTGCATACACCAGAGAATATGGCAGGAAGAGTCTCATATAGGTTGTAAGTAAATAAAAGCATAATAGCCTGTCAATAAAGGTCTAACTGCTGGACTGCATGTGTTTACACTGGTATCATATGGTAATGTAGATTTGCAATCATTTAATAGTACTGTTGTATTAAGCACTGTTACCCACACTGTGCAACATAAATAAAATGTGTAGAAATGTCTGTATATGACTGGTGTAATCCCAAGAGGTCATATAGTACAACTGAGAGAGACATAGACAGAAAACAGTGAAAATACAGATAACAAAATCCAAATAGCACACTCAACTGAGATGTGAACTGTTGTATTTTTAGCATACAAAGCCATGGTTCGAATCCTGGGAGTGGTAGTAGGCTGCATACAGAATCATACCCCACAACTGTACAGATATGTCCAGAATGTCCAGTAAATCGGCCCATATCTGCTGCCTGTCACCCTGTCCCCCTGGGAAATCAGTGGGATGATCGCAGACATTTAGGCAGCAAACACAAAATACAACTGATTGTCAGACATCTATGAGAAGAAACCTGTCACTCTAGCAACTCCCCAAAATGTTATGAGAGTAATACGCCAAGTATGTCCCATCTACACCCCCATGTTGTCAAGCTGTGACCAGAGTGTGTACATTAACAGTGTGAGATGTATGTGCATAATATTAATGTGGAATCTGGTAATTTTTGTGGTAACATTCAGGTAGTGCTAACAAACATTGCTCCCACAGGTTTGTCAGATACAAACAATGTGCCTAGAAATAAAAGATTTATATCTTGTACTGGTACTGTGTACTCTGTTATTGCATGGCATTGATAGTGTTGCAGTTGCTCTGAATAATAAGGTATCACTCATCACTGTCACCCACACTATGCTACATAATATAACTGTATAGGAAATCCTGTATAAGAGTGTTGTAATTCACTAAAGGTTTAAGAGGGCAATAGTTGAAATATGTCCCAGTTCACCTGCATGTGGTCAAGAAATGTCCAGAGTCTGTGCAAAAAGAGATGGATAGGTATGTGCATAACATCAACCTGGAATCTGGGAGTATGTGTAGAAACAATTAGTTAGTGTTAACAAACAATTCCTCCACAGGTATACCAGGTAAGAGGTGTATACTGCAGATAAAACCAGTTCATGTATATAGTTGTTGACAGCTATACCACTGTCCAAAGTAAGGCAATAGAGTAGTGTACTAATACTTGTAAGGTACAGATAACAGCACTGACTAGGAAAGTAATCCGAAGTACAAGAATATACTAGTTGTTAATTGACATCTTTCTCCCCCCCCCACCATAACTGCAACAATAAACAAAATACCCAACTCAATTGGTGTGTACTGACTTAACTCTAATGTTGGGACATATGTCCTATTGTTCGATAATTATTTAAATCTGTTTCTATGCATGTGCTATGTTGAAATACTCCCACATTGGTGGCATGGTGCCATCAATGTACCTGCATGCTGTTATAATTACCACTGTGGTCCAATATATGCATCTGTTATGTTTGCTATGCAACTGTTCCATATCTGGTGTTTGGGTTAATGGGAATATCTATACATGCTGTTATATTTAATCCTGGAATGTGTTGACTATTACTAACCCACATATGTTGATAAAACATAAACACCATAGCATGTTTGGGAATGCGTGTCCCAGTGGACCCACCTATTCCACCTCATCTGGTCCGGCACCAGGCACCAGCACATCTGGCGCCCACCCCAGAACCTCCTAGTCTACTGGTCCTGTACCACCTTCAGGTAGAACCACCTCAGGGGATGGGGCTCACCCCACCACTGGGAGTGGGAGTGGACAGGACACTGTCACTCATCACCAGGTCTGAGGCGTGGTGCATAGCAGGCTCCACAGGGAGTTTGGAGATCTACTACGCCAGCTTGAAGGCCGTGTTTCACGACTAGAGGGTCGGCCTGGCTCTCCAACTCAGTCCCCAGCACAGCCACCTTTGGGGCTGTGAAGGTGCAGTGGTGACTGCCCATGGGTGGGGACCTCAGTCCCACTGTTTCCACTAGGGGGCTCATGGGCTTCCGATTTACCAACACCCCTCCACATCAAGGTGTTTACCTGCCCCTGTATGCGTCTTGTTTGTCTTGTCTGTTAACCTACCCAACCTACCTCCCCAAATATACCTACTATCCCTCCCCAACATCCCACTGTCACCTGAAAAAAAAAGTGCAATCTGTTCCCCAAAAAACTCTCACCCCATACATAGCTGTCCATTTCTCACACATGACCATTGGACACATGTAATCTGGTCTAATTGGCTTAACAACATATTATTGTTGTCCTCACCCTTCTCTCAGGGGTATGAGTGTCCAAATCTATCTACAAATTCAGTGTATATGCACATCTGTTGCTGTAGAAGAAATGGGCAACTATAGACCTTCCCCACACCCTTCCTGCACATCCCTGGATATTTTCCATACTGTCTTTCCCTCTTTGTGTCCCCTTTTCACCACTTTCCTATCAACCCTTTTTTAAAGAAATTAGCATGGGGGTAAGCGGGAGTAAGCACTTTTAAGCAGCAGTAAGTGGGTTTAAGCCTGTTTGCACAGGGGTAAGCAATGTCTACACAGGTTAAGCAATTTAGAAGCTAACTGAGTATAAGAAACTGTAACCGGAAGTTGGCAGTGCTTACCTCCGTGCAAACCTGATTACAACTGCTTAAAAGTGCCTTAATCACTCTATATCCAATGGTCCTTGTTCTGCCCAGCAACAAAATAAACAGCCTCTGCAAGGCTTGAACCCAGGACCCTGTACACCATAGTCAAAGTACTTTACCACTAAGCCATGTCAGATATAAATAAACCTGATGTTTTCACAAACATATCATCCAGCACAGTCATTCAACAGTACAAGAAATGTATTTATACATGTAGATGTATGTGTGTATATATATTTATATCTAAATAGATATATAAATATCTCTCTCTCTCTCTCTATATATATATATATATATATATATATATATATAAATATATATACATATGCATACATCTATAGATATATATGTATACACATATGTGTGTGTGTGTGTGTGTGTATATATATATATATATATATATATATATATATATATATATATATATATATATATATATATGTATATTGCTGTACATATATACATATATATATATATATATATATATATATATATATATATATATATATATATATATACAGATATATATCTCTAGATATAAAAGATCATAACATATACATACATGACCACAGGTACCGTTAATATTGGTGAGGGGACCCAAGCAACATACATCTTGTACGTATTGATATTCCCCTCCCACAGTCAAACAGGTCTGCCCTGCAATACAATGCCAACTGTTACAAATCCCATAACCAGGACCTGACACAACATGGGCACAAAATGTTAACAGTAATCCATCCGACCTTTATGATGTCAGGCTGCTATCAATAACATATCATGCAGTACAGTCTGGCTACCATAGGGAATGTACAACGTGGAAGCAATAAACATTCCTAAAATACATATATGGAGATATATATATATATATATATATATATATATATATATATATATATATATATATATATATAGGGGTCTACTTCATAAGATCGACAGACCATTTGATCGACATTCATTTGGTTGACAGCTCATTGGATCGACAACCAGTATTCAAGGCACTTAACAGGGATTTGCCCCCCTCCCCAATGTTGTGCGACCATGGAGTTGAAATATATAGTTTGGGGGGGGGGGCAAAGCCCCCCACCTATTTTCATTTAAAATGTGTAGTTTCTGTTGTATTTTCATGTTTCACCCCCCTAACTATATATATCAACTCCAAGGTCGCACAACATTGGGGAAGGGGGCAGTTCCCTGGTTTTAGCCTTGAATACTGGTTGTTGATCAAATGAGCTGTCAACCAAATGAATGTTGATCAAATGGTCTGTCGATCTTATGAAGTAGACCCATATATAGATATATATGGGTTTACTTCAGAATGTCGACCAATCAGAATGCAGACTTTCATATGGCCGACACCATATGATCGACATTCTGAAAGACTGACATCCTGAAATAGCACCATTTCCCTACCTGTAAACACAGTAAAACTGTGTTATGCAGGGTGGCAAGCTCCCCTGCACCCCCACACCCCCTGCTACTTAAATATTCTCACTCTGAGATTGCACTACAGTGCAGGAAAGGGGAATCTCTCAGTCCCACACTGTAGCAGGATCACCGCTATCATTTGTCTGCCTTTCAAACGTTCGCTCATATGGTGTCGGCCATATGATTTTTATACATTTGAAAGTTCAAACAAATGAAGGGCTTCTGTACACACA
This sequence comes from Protopterus annectens, assembly GCF_019279795.1. Classification (NCBI taxonomy): domain Eukaryota; kingdom Metazoa; phylum Chordata; order Ceratodontiformes; family Protopteridae; genus Protopterus; species Protopterus annectens. The sequence continues at coordinate 410,306,782 of NC_056732.1, forward strand.
CACACACATATATATATATATATATATATATATATATATATATATATATATATATATATAAAACTGCCCATACACACAGAGATATGTATAGGAAGATACATATTTAGAGGGGCCTACAGTTGCCACCTTGACAACTGGACACTGTATGAGTCACCCCCCTTACAAAAGACAATTGTTGCCTGCAACATATACCCACAGAGAGGTCAAAGAATATAACACCACACACAAGTTTGCATACATGAGAAAGCTTTATTTGTGTACTATTACAGTTGTATATGCCATGTCATATAGCTGTTTAGAGTCTGAAAAACATATAAACAGACTAATGCAACTGTCAAACAGATAAATGAATACAGTATTCCAGAAAGCATTACATATGTTGCTGTCCAGGCCAAGGCCTTCAAGTGGTACAACAGTAAAGACAGACTAGGCCACAGGATAACAATCAATCAACAGTAAGTAATGCAGATGTATAGTCCAACAGCCTCAATATACACTCTGTACACAATCCCTAGGGGGCAAAGACCTCAGTTGACACAATGGGCTGTATCTGTTACATAACAAGGCATAACTGAAACCATCACAATCCCACTGACAAACAGTCTGTATGGCAGGAAGCAGTAGACCTGCATTTACCCAAGGTGAATTGTATGGTAATGTACATCCAGATACCTTACGACAGCTTACCTCTGATACCCCTCACATGTTGTAACAGCCTAGGTTAGTCATGGTGCATCCTCCCCCATAAACTGACATACAGGGCCATATACCACTGTTACATGCACTGGCCTCTGGACTGCATAAGGGCTCACATGTATTGTGCAGATGAAGCCCACACATATATGGACCCAACCCCACAATATGTGTGGGGGCCACAACAGCAGTGGAATGATGGTAGGAATGGCAGCATGACATACTCACAGGCCACTACATAACAACCCCTGGCAGCATGTCATATGGACAAAGCCTGGTATGTAGGTGGAGGACAGAGGATGGAACACAGGCCCATATGTGAGATAGTGTTGTCATACACTTAGCAAGTTACAGGATAGTCTGCAACATACCCTTAGTCAGGAATATGAAGTCAGAAACACAAATGGATGTAGCCATGTACTGATAGCACTCAACACATACATAGCCAGTGATATATCTGACACAAGACCTGTGTGGTGGACAGGAAAAATGTAACATGCACACCTCTGGCCATCAAGTGGATAGGCACACAGTTAAGAGCTATGCAGACAGACTGCAGTCCTTGTTAAATTCATATGTACACACAAACCCTGTAACACTGGTGCTATACAATGCATACAACAACAGTACTCACATTCTGTTTGTAGTTCTGGAACCTCATACAAATATGTGGCTGGCCTGAATGTGCAAGTTCTCTTGTAAGAGGTATTGCTACCTGCTGTCTGTATCACTGCTGCCCACACACAGGAAGGATGTCCACCATACAGGAAAGGTAAAGGGACCACACCCACATGATGTAGGGATTTATAGTAGTGAGGTTGCCATGACAGTGGTAATTGGAAGTACTACACAGCATGCTGCATGCAGGTAGCAAGTGGAGGACACTGACTGGTGCAGAGGCCATCACCTGATCATGTGCATCACCCACAAAAGCCATGCTGCAATCTATTCCAAACAGCTCAATTCATTTACTGGAGAGAGAGAGACAGAGAGAGAGAGAGAGAGAGAGAGAGAGAGAGAGAGAGAGAGAGAGAGACATTGAGAGAAAAAGAGAAAACAAACAGAAAACATAAAACAGATCCAGAACCACAACCACATCAAAAACAAAAACAAACAAAGCAGGCTAAAGAGTGAAAAAAAAGAAATTGCCTCCTACAAGGACACTATCCACAACAGACCTCATCCCCACAACAGGTATGTGAAGTATATATACATGTAATTGACTGTAGTACTTGGTCCATAATACTGGGGGTAGATGATGTGGAATGATATACATGTGGCATCAGGTGTTGCTGTTGTAATGATATTTAGCTACACAACTGCTATGGACATTAGAGTCTGTCTCTGTGGGTAGTGAGCCATACCCATCAACTGTGTTGAGCAGCACCGACTGACAAGATGTAAGCCAATATAGTGTGTGGTGTATAATGGAATTGATGTATATTACTGTGGCTAATAGCTGGTGGTGGAAGTAATGCCATAATGATGGACACGTGGGTTCCAGAGCCCACCACTTGCAAGACACTCAGATAAACATGTATTGTAGCATGCTGAAATGCTATAGGTGTGTAATAGGGTTACCTGCAATCTGGCCCTATATATACCCCCCTAATGTTAGGCTGTGTCCATATGTGGCACCTGTCTGTGTTGTAGCAAGGTAGAACAGTTTAGCTATGCAGGAAGGAGTTTTGAGACTGTGGACCTGATGTCTGAATGTACCCCATATATAGGTATGTATAAGTGTATACACACACACACACACACACACACACACACACACACACACACACACACACACATATATATATATATATATATATATATCTACATGTATGCCTACAGATATACAGATACCCATATGTAGGCATATATATAAACATATATATACAACATAATACATATCTACACACACACACACACACACACACACACACACACACACACACACACACACACACACACACACACACACACACACACATATATATATAGATATATATATATGCGCATGTCTACATATATACAAACACACACACATATATGTGTGTAAATACATGTCCCCTATATTACCACCACAGTGCTGCATGCTATGTGCGAGGGAACAGTACACATAGCAAAAAACACAGATATATACAGCTGTAAGTATGTGCAAAATGGATGGGTATGTCACATGTGAACCCCTTTTTGGGACCACATTGCCCTTGTCTGTGAAGTAGGGAATGGGAATATGGGGAAGGATGGCAGGTGTATTTGTGGAAGTGGTCCGGGTTTGTAGATATAGAGGACAGCCTACAGGGGTGGTCTATAACACATGTGGTGGGTAAACACCCTGGATGGTGTGTGTGGTCTTCAATGTGGAAGCTCCATGGGCCCCTATAGGGAAACAGTGGGAACAAGCCTCCCACCCATTTCTTCTCACAACAGCAGTCCACAGTCCTGAAGGTGCCTCGCCTGGAGACTGAGCAGGAGGTGCATGTGGACCCTGTGCATGTGTACTGGGTACCTCAAGGTGATGTAGCACATCCCACAAGTGTCTGTGGAGCCTGCTATGGAACAGACCCTGGATCTGACCTCGGGTGACAGGATCATGTCTATGTATGCCCCCGGCCAGGGGGGACAACATCCCCTGAGGTGGTTTCACTGGTAACATGGCCAGATGAGGTTGGAGAGGTAGTTCTGCTGGCAAATATTCCCTAAACATGCTATTGTGTCACTGTTATAGAACATATGTGGGTAGTAATAGTCTACACAATCCCAGAACATGTCCAACAGCATGCATAGATATCCCCAATAACACAGAATGTCAGATGTGCAGCAATCACATAGCAAGCATACCACATGTATATATGGAACCATAGTGGCCTTGACAATGGCATGCAGGTGAATAGTCCATAACAGGCCAGCAATGATAGTGTTCACACAGGGTACATGGCTACAAACACATAGCACAAAGTGTGGTACAATACAATATATGTCCCTCTGGTAGGTAAGCTGTAGCCATACCTACTGAGTTGTGTGAGCAGTTTGTTGTCAATGATATGGTGGGGGGGTGACAGAGATGTGCATTAAGAACTATGGTAACCTTGCTGTATGAGTTGCTCAGACCTGTTTCCATCCTTATGTCTTTCAGGCAAGATGTCCCATGGATGCCTACCTGCATATTCAGTGGCTGAAAATGACATTGTGCTGAACTACCTTATCCAGCACTACCCTGTCCTGTTTGACAGGACCACCCATGAGCAGCAGGGGTGGACCGCTCTGTGGAACGACCTAGTCCACAGAGTCAATGATGTCAGACTGCATAACTGCAGTTATGAGCAGGTCCAGCATCATTGTTCTGACCTGCTTCGCAATGCCCGTCGGAGTGCTGCTGCAGTCAGGGGAGATCATGTCACAACAGGGGGTAATGCCATCCATCCCCTCCTGAAACATGTTGAGGAGCTCCTCACCAGCCTCGTGGTACCTGCCCATCCTCACAACCAACTGCCATACACCATTGGGGAGGTGGGTGCTACCCACACACTGGCTGAGGAGTGTGCAGGTAAGGCCACAGGGTACATCAGTAGACCACTGTTGCATATCCATCTGCATCTGTACAGGTAGATCATGCATATCTGACATGTCATATATATAGTTTGTTGCTACATAGTAGTAATAAACAGATGTGCATAAGTGGTAGTATTGTGGACTTGTACTGTTGATGTACTGTAATGCTGCACCCACCCTGTAGCAATGCCACAGCTGTGACCACTGACATTGCATCTCTCACACTCTTATGTAGGTCCCTCTGGTATACCACTAAGGCAGCAGCCTGTAGCTGGTGAGTATGGTTTATGTTGATGCTTGCCAATACACTGGGGGCATGTAATGGCTATGGTATATTCCATGCACACATCTAACACACCTACCCATAATGCATGCTGTACATGTTCATGTATTGTTGCTGTTAAATGCACTGCATCACAGTGGTGACCATGATGGAGTATTGGAAGGGTATATCAGACACCTGCAAGATAACTAACATCCTGTCATTGCTGTAATGTGTCCACAGGGATTAACATAATGGTGGGACACATGGCCTACAGTAAGGACATGTGTGAAACATCACCCTTATACAGTATAACAACAGTGTATATTCCAGTATTACAATGGCAACTGTTACAGATCTACACTATGGCATAATGTATTACTGTGGACCACATTATTAGCTCGGCCTAGGCTGTAACATGTGGTGTTCAATGTATGGGACACTGCAAACTGACACACATGTGTAGGCAATAGCTGTCAAGCATCTGCAAAAAGGCTGAAGGTGGGGAGGGGGTGTCAGCATGACACACCAGTGCACCGCAGCAGGGATCCTAAGGATGCTAAGAATGGCTGTATCTGCACACAGTCAGGTTCAGTAACTGTGGCAGATGTAACCCTACCCCGACAGCAATAGTGACGGCAGTGTGTGAACACCAAGGGATGTGCCCATGAGTTGACCTTGCAATCATGCAGAGTTGGGGGACATGTGTAGGGCAACTGACCATACACTGGCAAATGCAGATGGCCCATGCTAGTGTACCTGTAGATTGCAATAATGGCCAAATCTGTAGTTCAAGTAGTCAAGTCAGCAAAAATAACCACGTCAAGAACAAACACCAAATTTATTCTGCAAAACATTCAGGTTAACACCCTTCCTCAGTGCATTATAAAATTAGTTAATACATCCATTTTAAATAGGAGCATCAGTGAATCAAATGTCAGCCAGCTAACCTATCATACACTTATATCACATCCCCCCGTACAATTATTCATGCAAAATTCATAAAATGTTAAAAGTCACAAAATGTTTAAATCACGTATTAAACATAATAAATGTAATCACTTCATTCTTAATATTTTCTAACTCACTATGTTATTTTATTTCTTTGTGTTTTTTTTACTAAAATAGGCTTTATACTAGCCATACTATTAATACCTGGTTTACTATCTGCTCTTAACCTTACAATCCATTCATATTCTTTTATTTCTAAAAAAATATTTAAATCACCACCCCTTATGCTCATGGTTACTGTATCTATCACCCTAAATTTAAAATAATGTCCTGGACCATTGTCAGTTATATGTTTACTTAATGCATTCTTGTTTATACTTCTCCTAATATCTGATTTGTGCTCCACTATTCATTCCCTTAGTTTCCTGGTAGTCTTTTCCACATAGAATGAGGGGCAGGCTATACAGGTAGCTAGGTATATTACTTGTGTTCTATTACAATTTGCATAACAAGAAAATATAAAGTCTTTATTTGTTATAGGGTGCACAACTTTATTCTCCCCCTCATGAATATTATCACAGCAGCTACAATTAAAACACTTAAAGGTACCTATTTTATTAAATATATTATTTCCCTTTGTTGTTATTTGCTTAAAGTCTTTATAACATAACTTTAACCTCAAGCTTTCTGAATTTCTATAAGCGAATAAGAGTCTTTCTCCTACTATCTCTTTAAGTTCTGGCATTGCCATTAGAACTGTCCAATTCTTATATATTACACGTTTCACTTCTTCCATTTTTAAGTTATAAGTTGTAACATATCTAATTACATCATTCTTATGTGCTTTCTTCCATGTTTCTATTGTATCTTTTGGACTATTTCCAAAAGTTGGGCTATATTCACTCATTTTTCCCATCAGTAACCTCTTTGTATACTTGCACTACCTTCTCAGATTTATATCCATTATTTATGAATTCATCCATCATCTCTTTGATCTGTTTTTCAAAACTTTCCTGGTCTGTATTTAATAAACTAGTTCTAATCATTTGTGCTTTCAGTATACCTTTAAAAATATGAGGGGCATGCATGCTGTCTCTATTCACATATCTACTAACATGAACCTCTTTCTTATGTATACTTGTTTCAATATGCTTTCCCTTCTTACATAACTGTATATCCAGAAAAACTAGCTTCTCTTCTGAGGTCAACATTTTAAACTTCAAGAAATTTGTAGTTGTATTTAAATATTCCATATAATCATTTAATTGTTGTAGTGTTCCATCCCAAATTAAAAAAACAATCATCTACAAATCTCTGATAGAAACATACTTTCTTGTTCATAGCATTATTATCACTTAGAACATATTGTTTCTCCGATTCATATAACACGAGGCTGGCATAGATATTCACCACTGGAGTATCCATAGTCACCCCTGCTAATTGTAAATAAACTATTATCAAAAATAAAGCTGTTCTTAGTTGAAACTAACTCCAAAAGTACACAGATATTCTCAATTTGTCTAGCTGGCAGCTTCACTTCTACACTCAAAAAATCTCTTATAGAGTCTATCCCATAATCATTGGGTATTACTGTAAAAAGGGATGCTATGTCTATGGTTACAAATAGAAATTCTTTTTTTTTCTTCTTGTTTAGAATACCATTCATATAATTTGACTAAAAAATCATTTGTATCTTTTAAAATAGTAAAACATTTGACCAGAAAAGTACTTAAATATTTCTGTAGATACTTTGAGATGGGCTCAGTCATCCATGCACCACCTGAGACTATAGGCGTCGGGGGGGGGAGGGGTTCTATGGATTTATGTATCTTAGGGATGCCATAAGTTTGTGGTATTCTTGGGCAAGAAACAGTAAAGTAGTTATACTACTCAGTTGTTATATCACCGGATGTTTGGAGGTCATAAATAGCCATATTTATCTCTGAAATAAGTTTTTTAACATCAGTGAGTGTTATTTTCTTAAATGTTTCCTCATCATGTAATAAGGTTTTAAAATTCAAAACATATTTATCCCTATTATTACTATGGCATCACCTTTATCCGCTTAACTACTGTACTTTTATCATTCAGAAGCTGTTGCAATGCTTCATATTCCTCATATGTTAAGTTATACATTTTCTTTCCTTTTGATGCAGAATACAACTCCCTAAGGTCATCTTCCACCACATTTACAAAAGCTGCCACTATTGTACAACTAATAGGTGAAAAAGTACTACTTCTTCTACGCATTGCTGATTCATTAATCTTATTACATTTAAAAATTAACTTTGTTTACATTTCTTGCAAATAACTTTAAATCTGTCAATGTTTTTACAATATTGTCAGCAGCATTAGGTATGATTTTAAGTCATTTGTTTGGAAGCTTTAAATGCGCTACTGTTATATTTTTAGCTGATAAATTAACAGTACCTTATTTTATAAGAATTAGTGATGTGCTGCTTTGTTCTGAAAGGCAGGACTGCTATTCTTTCTCTTGGCCCCATTGACTAACTCGTGTTGCTGTCTCTGTAGAGAATGCCCCCTCGACCAGACGTTTAGCTGTATATCCACTTTCTCTGGTAACTTTAACTGAAAAGGGGAGAGGGAAGAAAACTGCAGTTGGTTCATTTTACCCACCGGTTGTGTTGCATTAGCATCTTTTGATGCTGTTTGTGACTTTATTACTTCCCCTCCACTTGCTTCCACATTCACGGACGTTGTTTCAGTAATGAGCATTACCACTAGCTGAGTACAAGCCTCTCAATTGGACAATACGTCATGTGACATTGATTCCTGTTCACTTCCATTGGTATTAGGTAGCTGTCATTTAGATGGGCTGGGTAACTCAAATTTATCCAGTTCATCCATTCTTTTTTTAATTGTATGGGGGGGGGATGTGATATAAGTGTATGATAGGTTAGCTGGCTGACATGTGATTAATTGATGCTCCTATTTAAAATGGATGTCTTAACTGATTTTATAATGCACTGAGGAAGGGTGTTAATCCAAAAGCTTTGCAGAATAAATTTGTTGTTTGTTCTTGACGTGGTTATTTTTGCTGACCATGCTAGTATACCCCTGCCAGAATTAGTGACTGTTGTAGTACACATAACAATAGGTGCAACAAACCATCATAATAAGGGTGTGCCCACATATGCACACACAGAGTGTATGCATCGTGGTCAGCATCCACACACCTAACACACTTTGCAGACACTGCATGTATGTCATGTAATCAGGCTCTTGTAATGTTAATATATGCAGTGATGTGTTCCCATGGCAGATCAAGGAAGGATGCGTCATATCAATAAGGGTATGTACACTCCCCACAGCCACAGTATGGTCTGACGGTTGTCAGTGTAATAGTATTGGATTGGTCATACATGGTCCGCTGATGTTGAGATCTGTAAACCAGACATCAGGCATTCACAAATGACATCTGTCCACATATCATCCCAGGTATGTGTTGCTGAAAAACATAGGGGCTGTGAGCATTAGAGCTGACATAACTGACACAGTACTACATATTCAGCAATAGGTTGTACACCTGTGAGGTTTGGTGCACAGTACATGGCAGGGTGCAGAACAGGTGCACAGCAATACTGTGTACAAGAGTGAAGTGGTTTCTAGGGGAAGGAGCATCACCTACTAACACAGCCCATGCATCACACACATGTATACTGTTGCTAGCATGGATTGACTGTAGCTGCACTGCATGCTGTTGTGTACCATATGTTATGCATGTTGACATTTGGGTAATGGGAGGATTGTGTGTACTATCTTTGTGCATCCTCACCTGTGTGTGTGTGTGTGTGTGTGTGTGTGTGTGTGTGTGTGTGTGTGTGTGTGTGTGTGTGTGTAGTTATTTTATCTGTAGGTTCAATCTGGTGAAGTGGAGGGAGGTTGATGCATGTAGGATGTGCGTGTGCATGTGTGTATGTTTGTGTGAGTGTCAATATATGCACATGTGTGATTGTGGGGTTGTTCATATGGCAGTACTTCCCTTTGGGATCATGCAGTACATGGACATGGACTGGCACATGACACACCAGGAATACTTGTCTGATATGTAATCACAGGACAGCTGCTAGAATAATAAGGTCTGTAGTATGGAACATGCATTGGGAGGGAAAGTAGACACCAGGTATACCTTTAATATCACATTCAGCAGAGAGGTGAATGACAACCCACGTATGCAGCACTACAGATGCATTGTGGAATTACTAGACAACACCAGGGAGGGTATCCATATATTACAGTTGTCACATGATAGGTTGATTGAGCAGCATATCTGGCATGTACTGAGCAATACTTATACATGATACTCCAGTGTGTGACATTATGGAGTGAACGTAGTAGCCCCTCACATATAGGGGCCATGCTCACGATGTCCGGACATACACAGGGTGAACACTGAATGACAGCAGTGAGGCCATGTAAAACCTACTCCACTCAGGTCCAGGAGGTAATGGAGTAGCAGGTCTTGTGTTGTGATCACTTGTCTAAGCATTTAGAGGAATGATATGTTAATGAGTGGTGTTAATGAGTGTATGTTACCAAGTATAATGCAGGATGGGGAGCTTATGGGAATAAATGTGGAACTGTCTGTAAAATCACGGACAGGTAGGTATTAAGGTGGAATGTGTGTGTGTGTGTGTGTCTGTGTGTGTGTATGTATGTACTATTATGCAATGCTGTACAGGTCTTAAAGTACTTTTCTCGTTTTCCCCCACAGGTGACGAGGTGGGTCAGGGTCCCTCCTGCATGCAATCTGATGTTGGTGTCCATACAGACACCGAAGATGATGATAGTACTGGTGAGGAACAGGTGGGGCTGCCAGGGGCTGAAACAGTGCCATCATTTGACACCCCCCTCTTAGCCACCCCAGCCCCGCACACAGTTTCAGTGCCTATACATACCCCATCACCAGTGACCATAGCAGAGGGAGAGTTGGTGGTTGGTGGCAGTGCACAGGAGAGTGTGGTATCCATGCCTACTGTGCCTGGTCACAGAAGGCAAAGCCAGATTTCTGGCAGGGCACCACATAGGCAGATGTTCCAGGATGCTCATGGTAGGGCCGCTGGTCATCATGCCCCTGGCAGAGGCGCCACAACTGGTACCACCATGTGAATGTTTCAGGCTGTCATGGGGGTGCAGGCACATATGGAACTGTACACCAGACAGGGCCTGAGGCTGCAGAGGGCTGCTCTCACATCTGCAAGCGACAACTTCCATGAACTGTCTGGTGCCCTCCGTGCTCATACCGAGGTCATGGATAGATGGTTTGCTGAGATGATGGGCCTCATCGACCGTGATTTGGTGTGCTTGAACATGTGGTGGGAGTGCAGAGACGGCTGCGTGGATGTAGGCTATCAACACCAACAATTGGCGGTCAGTGTGGAAGTGCTAGGACACCAAGGCGCTCCTGTAGTGGCAGTACCAACCCCAGCACTGCAGGGGGGGTACTGTCCACACCACACCACAGCAGGCCATGAGCACATGGTCCTGGCCAGTCGCAGGAGGGACTTGGTTCCAGCAGACATCTGTCATCATCAGGGGAGAGTAGCACATTGAGGCCTGTACCTGGACGTGCCCATGGAACCCCTGGCAGGCACAGTCCGTGTGTCCATGGCCAAAGGTGGTGAACTGCACACCCTGCCATGTATGGTCTGCAGCTGTCCATAAACACCTGTATAGGGCAGCCACATGGCAGAACTGTGTGCTTGCATACCCACACACTATACAAACACAACTAGGGCAACCCCATACCTACACACACCACATCACCACGCCCAGTTCAACTAATTACACCCCTCTCCCACCCACACATGGTGTCAAATGTATGGCCCACACTCGGCCTGTGACAAACCAACAACACACCCTGTGCATATGATGATACCTGTGCCACATCCCTGTCATCCATAACATCGATGCAGGGACAGGCTAATATGGTTCTGATGCACACGGTGACTGTACTACAGTGTACCAATGTACTGCAGTGTAACATGTTGTCAGGAGTAATGTTTAATGCATACATGTCAGGTAGTGTAGCTATCCAGCAATGATGCATTATAGCTGTTAGTAACACTGGGTGATTGTGTTCACCATAATGTTATCCATTTGTGTTGTAGGTGTACATGTGTCAGCAGGAGGATGGTCTGCAGTCATATTCCACAAGGGCTATGGCAATGTGGTGACACCATGGCTGTGACATATCCGGGGTGCAGTGGAACACATGTCACAGGTTTGTATAACAGTTATTGCCTGTGCCACATGGACAGGTGACCCGCTGGGACATGTATAATCTGCAACCTGATGTAGGCCCATCCACATACACACACACTCTTACTTGGCAACACTAGTACTAGACCCCTACCTAGGTATGTAGTGCTACTGAACTGTGTGGCTTTTATTGCACACACCACACAGTGTTTAGGGTGAGGTGTGTTCCAGGTTATATGTTACATGCAGAACATCCCCAGACATGTACAGTATGGTAATGGGGGATGTCATGGTTGTATATGGACAATACATAGTGTGACATACCATCATATACACATTAACAGACACACATCTGAGAGACCTGGGGCTATTGGTGCTAACTAACTTGTCCATGTGTTCAATGTGTTACAGGTAGGCTTCAAGCAGCACATGCATAACTGGGCTGGATTGTGGTATTAGTTACCTGTATGGTTGATGGTGACAGTGGTCACCATAAAGTGGTACATGGAACATATACCGGGTGTACCATGGTGTAATGACAGTGTACACAGCACCCAGTTCACCCAGTGCATATTGTACTCACTGGAACCCATGATGACACTCTGATATACCCACCATCGCACATTGCCCACGACTGCAATACAGCCCATTGTATATCACAACAGTGGTACTACAGGGATATGCATCTAATGTACATGCCACAGGCATAGTAGGGTGTGGCATTGTTATGCCTCACCTATGGGCAGCAACAACACTATCTGTACTACTGTGTGGCAATGCATATTGTAATAGGAGTATGTGGCCTCAGAATGCTGTACCCTACAGATATACAGACATGCACACATACACACACTTGCCAGAACTCAATGGGTATCCCATGCCTATCGACCCATTTGTACAACACTGTTGTGCTGGTACTGCAAGGCTCATGTAGCCGGTAGGGAGAGGAGCGTAACAGGGTAAATGTAATGTCTGATACAGCAGGAGCTACATCTGACTATGACAATGGGTGTTGCAGTGGTTGTGAAGGCCCTCATGGAATTCCCAACTACAGGTGTACCAACACACAGACACTGCTATCCTCAGTAATGCACACGTACACATGTGTCAGTACTGGGGTGCATGTCTGCAGGTGGTCATAGCTGTGTACCTGGCTATTATCCACGGAGAGATGGGTTGCATAGGGTATGTGTGTACAGTGGTATCATGCCACCTGCCATGTGTCAGCAGGAAATCTATCGAGAGACACCAATGTGGTGACCCTCAGGGTGAGAGTGACATGCATCAGCCAATCCTCTGGGTGCCTTCTGCACATGGCCACTGAGGTGATCCAGTTGACATGTATGCAACATATATTACAACACATGGTTAGTCTGTGATGGAGACCTGTACCAAAACATGTTCTGTTGACTGTGGTAGTGTAGTGGAGGTACCCATGGCATGTGGTGCGTACAGGGTGTTGTCTCCAATTTGTACCAGTTATTACACAGCTGGGCAGACATGTCAGTATCAATCAAGCATAGGTTGCCTGTGCATATCCCAGCTGGATACCAGGATACCTGCCATCTGCACATCTGTACAGGGGCTAACAGACATCAGCTTGGCAAGTAGCTATGCAGTAGGATGAATGTGTCGACAGACAGACGTTTGACAACAATATGTATGCCATTACTACATGTTGGAAGCCCTCACTAACATGTGCTGTACAGACGGTAGTCTACAGTTACATTCCACATGTTGGATGATTATCCAGTAGGGGATATATACTGTGACACAGCTCACACACCAGGAACATGACAGTGAGGCCTCAGAGTCCAGCTATGCCTGCAGGTGTGTTTGTTATCAGTACTACATTTAGTACTCTACTCTTGCCTGGGAAAGCACTGTTAACTGTAGTACCACCATGATACATTACATGCCATTGTGACAGCACGTACCCTGGGTTACTACCTCTGTATGTAACACATTCACATGGATAACAGTGCTGTACAGGTCTCATATACTTGTGTGTCCCAGACATGACACTCCCCCTTGCTACTGTAATGACAGCACATAGATGCAGGTATTGTACATGGCATTACATACACTTATTACAGATGTCATTAGCCTGCTATGTTATCAGACTGGGTGCTGAGAACTGGTTACCAGGGCTAAGCCATGCTTAGCAGGTGTCAGCATTGCTGCAATATAACAGCTAAGCAGATTTGCGCACTGGTAAGCGAAGCCTACACAGTGTAAGCGCCCATACATTTAAACGTACCTTAGCACTGCTTAGCTTCACGCAAACCCGTGCAAACCTGCTTACAGCTGCTCAGAACTGCCTTAACCACTCTGTATCCAACAGCCCTTGTTCTGCCCAGCAAGAAAATAAACAGCCCTTACAGGTCTTGAACCCAGGGTCCTGTACACTATAGTTACAACAGTTAACCACTATGCCATGACCACTGTGAAGACAGTTGTTTTTCCAATATATCTGTCACTACATATATTGATTAGTATTGAACAATTGCTTTGACTTCCACAATTGTGTAGTACTTGTTATTGATATTACTGTTGCATTACATATGTTGTTATATCATAATGTACACATATCAGATACATACAGTGAGATACATCTGGGAAGGTATACACAACCGTGATGTTTACACATGACAGGAATATGGATATACATATACATATGTTGATATATGTCTACATGTACATACACATGTATATTCATACATATGTCTGTCTACACATCTGTAGAGTGCATCATTATATATGGCCATTTGTAGATCTCTCTGTATATACATATATATATATATATATATATATATATATATATATATATGTGTGTGTGTGTGTGTGTGTGTGTGTGTGTGTGTGTGTATTCACATCCTATATGTACAGATATACCTATTTATGTTGATATACATATAGATATCTATAACTATATGTGCATGCATATCTATTCAAATATACCTATTTATGTCACTATATATGTAGATATCCACAACTATATGTGCATATGTATCTATATCTGTATATGTGTAGACATATATTGCTGTCTATATGTATATATTTGAGTGTTTATATGTATGTATGTATATATATATATATATATATATATATATATATATATATATATATATATATATATATATCCATATATGCATGTAGATATGTATATGTGTATATATTTATATAGATATGTATACATATATGTTTACCATATGTCCAGAACATGGAGTGGAGTCCTACCTCAGCACCAATAGTCCCAACCTCTTAGTGCAAGGGGATGTCATGTATGTATTGCAGGCATATAAGTAGACTGTTGCTACTGTAATAGGGGTTGTCTTAACAGACATGTTGTGTGTGGGAGGTCACATCTGCTTTTGACATGTGGGTCACTGGCTACTGACAGACATCCTAAGGACATCAGAGTACAGTACCACTGCTAGCACAGTAATGATCCTGTGGACTACAGCAGAGATATGACCAATATATGTGGACAGTCTGGCACTCTGTGGTCAGTCCAGAGGTGTACACATATCCCCTTCATGAGAGACATGTGGACCACGCCTCCCAATGTGGATGTTAATAGCCATGTACATGGGTATATCACGTAAATACTGGACTACATATGCCCACACAATTTATGCATGCACACACGCCAGTCTATCATGACACATAATACCTGGTGGTGCAGAGGTCACATGACCACATACTACCCAGTAGTTAGTGACATACATCTGTACAGAATCCCACTGCTTTGTCAGAAATATACAACAGTTATAGTGGCCTGGCAGCAGTATGTCTTGAAAATAACTGGACATATCAGCACACTGGGTAATTACACTAGGCTGCTAGCCATGTCACAAAGCACTGTGCAAACTACAGGCAGACTGCCACAACACTGAACTACATTTTGTATGGGGTAATACACATGTACCTGTGATTATAGTGGGCTCTGCATGTATGTCACAGCACAGAGTAACAGACACCTGTGAGAAAGTACATACCCACAACCAATGTAAACACAGCCACAGCCACATATGGTACACAAGCTTAATATGGCACTATATGGACTGTCTGATAAACACCATCCTCATATGTGCCACTGACACACTAACCCTACATACACTGGGTCATGGCACAGTGTGCTCCAATGGCTGTCTGTGGTATGGGACACGTGTGTGTCTGGCCCTACAGACACATGAGCCAATAGGGTACTATACACTGGAGCAGCATGTAACATCATATAGAACAGGACCAAGAACAATGGCATCTATGACAGTGTGCACAGCCCAAGGTACATATGCACAATACACATACTGTTGACAATCACCCTAAGTACACAGACCCCAGTACTGTACACACAACTGCAGAATGCCCAAGTTATGTCCTCAGAAACAATCCCTACTATACATAACATGCCTAGCAGTCTGTTATCTGATTGGCTTGTTATCAGGTATGATATCAATAAATAATGATGTACAGAACATATACACCTCTTACTGCATGATATATGTACAAAGGTTGACAAATTTGTGTCTGAAGCTACGAACACTGGCCCAATATTGGCATGTTGCTGTGATAACCTCATACATTTACTGTTGTACCAGGATTTGTTGTGACATATGTCCTATGAGGGATATGAAGTCAGTAACTCTCATAGCTGTCACAATGTACTGACTGCAATCCTCACACTATGCTTCTGCAGTTCTCAGATATGTGTTCTGTGAGTAACACAAGAAGCAAAAGGGTCCGCACCTGCCCAGTCTGCAGATGACCCTACAGATGGGAGTTTCATCAAAAACATAGCACTGTCATGACAGGTATTAAAACATGTAGACCAGCCATATCCACACACACCCTGTTAAAATGACATTACTCCAAATTCAGAATAGCAACACTTACATTCTGTAGTCATGTCTGGCACATCCCCCTCCTGTCTGTTGGCCTGTTTCCACAGTGTATGTTGTTAGAGGTAAATCCCAAAACCATCTGTGATGCTGTTTGCCAAACACCAGAGCCAGGTCCTGCTCACAGTGAATGAAAAGGCCCAACACCAACATGATGTTCCTAGATATTGGAGTGTGTTTCCATGCAATTGGCTATGGGAATATTACCACAGTTGTTCCACATGCACTCAGCTAAAGGAGGACTGCAATTTGTGCAGAGGCCATCAGCTGATCATGAGCATCACTTACAAAACACAAGCTGCTGCCTAAGTAAAGCAGGTGTACTTCTCCACATCCACCAGAGAGGGAGTGAGAGAGACAGACAAAGAAAAATTAAGTCAGGGAGGGAGGTGGGAGAGTAAAACCTAAGTATGTTTGTGTCACACACCTACCAGTATGGGGTTTCAAAACTTTGACTGACTATGTATTGCTGTCACATGTCTATGCAGTTATTGCATGCGCCACATAGCTTACATGCTGGGGAGCTGTCCAAACGTATATGTGATGGTGAGTGACATCTGTAACAGTGATATAGTAATGATATGGTAGGTGTAGTACACGTGCCTGTCCACATGAACAGGTGTCAGCTTCAACACAGCCATACTCTCTCAGGGACTCACACACATTGACACACTTAGCAGGGTCAGGAATACACTTCCTAACTAGTTAGTTTGCCACAATAAAGTAATGCGCAGGTATCACATACACCACAGGGGTTATCCGGAGGTTATAATGGCAAAGGATATGTTAAGGTGTCTGACATCAGACAGCATGCTTCAGTATGCCAGTGGGAGTTGTAGTGAGTGTGAATGTGGTCGAAATCATCATACACCACACACACAGACACAGGGTGCCAGTACTGACATGCATAGGTGCATTGCTTCACGGGTGTGTAGTGGTTGACTGTGCCAGAAGGCTATACAAGGCTAGGTGAAGGGTATACCTTGGCATCAGGCCCCATGACAATGGTCTGCAGTGTGGCTCAGGGGTGTAGTGTCTGGATTGGCCCACACAGGTGGGTATTGTATTCACCATCCAGTCACCTGGGTTACCATTGTGTGTGGCCAGTGCTGTGCAATGCTTGCCATGTATGTGTTCTATAGGCCATGACATGGATGGTGTCTGGGATGTATACACATCTCACATGCATGTACAGTGACATGTGGAACTGTACCTGGGATGTCTTGCCCATGTTGTGTACACAGATTGTTATCATCAGATGTGCCAGTCCTGGCCTCATGTGGCGGGAACTGGTAATGGACAGCAGGTTGACCCTGCACCTACACTGATAGCATGATACAGGTATTCCCTGGTGTCAGTGGCATATATCCATAGAGGGCATGAGTTTAAGGCATGGTATGTCCTTTGTGGGTCACATTTGATGGCACCACAGTTGTTGCAGGCATCCAGTGGGGAACATAGTGTCTGCAATTATGTGCCTATTGTACTGGTGGACAGGGTGTCATGCCCTCTGTAGTCCACTGCAATCACACCATGGTTTCTATCTATGGGCAATATGCAGGGTACTACCAACATAGCGGTTGTTACCTAGGCAAGTATGTTTGTGTATGAGACATGGGTTGAGAGTGTTTTCTGGGTAATACAAGGGTTGTTTACTTTGTTTGCCAGGCCTTGATGTCACATGTGTGGGTATGGATTGGCACCTCAGCCTCTCGGCTATTTGACATCTGTTATCCTTATAAGGCGGACATTGTGACATATAATAGGGCCACCATATAAGAAATTTGCAAATCCCGCTACACAATGAGTCCAGTTGTTACACACTCACAGTCACCCCACAGAGGATACACCAAAAATACTTCCTTCATTCCCTTAAGGACTCTTCTTTACAAAAGTAGAAACAGCAGGCAAAAAGAAGATCGAGTCCAAACCAAGCCAATATAAGGCGATTTATTAAAAAATGCAGGTTAGCGCTTTTGGGTGGATACCCTTCTTCAGACAACATACATTGATTCTGAAACATCTTATATACATTTTAAAAACTGATTAGACAATTAATCAATTAACTTTTACATTTCACCCGCATTTTTTTCAAGGCTGGTTTTAAAGGAACACAATTGTTAAGACCTGGTGTTGTGTCTGCTGCCAAATATAAAATCCATTTAAGCTCTGCATATTCAGTTTTGTTAACAATGTCACCCCCCCCCCACCTACCTTCTTGTATTATTTGCATTACCAAAAATGAAAAACTGTGATCTGGAAAACATTTAATATGTTGATACAAGGTATTTTTCTCATCTCTTAATCTAATAGAAGACATATGATTTAATATTCTAGTTTTGAGTTTGCAGTTCGTTTTCCCCACATAAAAATTTGAACATGTTTATATTTTGCAAGGTAGACCACATTTGCAGTATGACAGTCAGCATAAAAATCAAAGCTATATTTTCTATCAATAACTGGATGTATAAAATAGCCTGCACTGTTTAGCAAAGTGCATGCCTTACAATGTCTACATGGAAATGTCCCCAACCTTGTATATTTTATACTACTCTTCTGCCTTTTTTCAGGTTCATGACATAGTAGGCCCTTTAGGTTATTATTATGCCTATATACAAATTTAGGTTCTCTGTCTATACTATCTCTCAAGCCTTCATCACTTAAAAGAATCTTCCAATTATTCTTAATAATATTACTGATATTATAGATGTTACTACTAAACTTTAATGTCACTTTAGACTTACTATTATAGCTATAAGATGTTCTTGTGGGCCTTCTTGATTTTTTTCTGAGAACCATGGTTTCGCTCTATCTTTTCTATTTAGGAGCACAGTTTTTATGTGGGGAAAACGAACTGCAAACTCAAAACTAGAATATTAAGGGAGTCAAAGATGGCTCCTGTTCTGTAAGCACTGCTGATCCTTAGCTCCTCTACTTAACTGGAATAAAATCAACCCAGAAGGCAAACCAGAACCTATTTCAATATAATATTTTGAATTTTTAACTTTAATCAGCATTCAAAATAAAATTATCAAGAAGGAGTCCCTGATCTAACAAATAAACTACTAAGATTGAAGCAGATCGACTGAGGCAAGGAAAAGCCGTGTGCCTGTGAGTCCTTGTATTCTGAACTACACACACAAACCGGGGAATATCATCACTACAAGATGTCAGAGGAAGACAAAAATATGGGCACTACTACATCTAAAACTAAACTTTTGGACCTGCTATCTCCTGAGAAAGATATAATCTCTAAGAGACAAAAAAATACTAAAACTACTTCTAAATCCGGAAACAGAAATAAAACAGATCAACCTGCAAACCTGGATGACATCAAAACAGCCTTACTTCCCATCCAAGATGCAATAAAAGATTTATCTTTACAGCTACAATCATCTGGGGATACATTCAACCAAATAATAGAAAGAATGGATAAATCTGAAGCCAAAATCACTGAAAATGAGGAAAAAAATATCTCTAATAACCAAAAAAACTGACTCACATGAGGTAGAAATACAAATCATCCAAGCAGAAAATCACAGATCTAGAAGCAAGATCCAGAAGGAATAATATTATCATTAGAGACATCCCAGAATCTGTATCTCACAATGACCTGATTCCTTCTATCACTCAAATATTTACTACTTTGCTCAAAGAACCAGGAAAAGCTCAGCAAATAATAATAGAAAGAGCACATAGGGCTTTGAGAGAATCCCAGATGTCATACAAACCAAGACCAGTGTACGCCAAACTTTTAAACTTTCAAGATGTCAACACAGTCTTGCTATCTGCTAAGAAAAATGGTGGATCTGTTACCTGGAATAATAACCCAATTTCACTGTCTCAAGATCTTCCCCTTCTAATAAGACAAGCCAGACAACTCCTCTCCCCCTACTGCAAATTCCTAATTGAAAGGAAAATAAAATTTCAAATGAAATACCCAAACTCCTTAATTTTCCACTTGGATGGTGTTAAATAGGTGATCACTAATCATAAAGAATCTAAAAATATCTTCCTTGCTGTTTTTAAAAAGATCCCCACCTTAGAACGATAAATACACTCACAGTTCATTGAACTTCAATAAGCGGCTGCATGCCATGTGGCAATCTGGGGTCTGCTGTTGCCTTCTATTTTTGTGTAGGGCCATGCTAGGCCTTTGTTACCAGTGTCCTAACATTATTTTTTATTTTTCAAGCCACGAGGAGCAAATACGGAAGTTCAGATCTACTTCTGACTCTTCAGTTTTCCCACGACAGGAAACAAAAGCATCTGCTGCACAGCCTCTGAGATTTCTTTGAGATGGTACTTCCAGGACACCCATCATACTAAATCGGTCCCCCTACGAGCAGCTTTGCAGTCGGCTCACATGATTGGACTCTTTGTGGAGCCTGCAAATAAATAAAAGAAACATTTCATCTGGTCAAGATATCTCTGTTCATTTATTTTGTTGTTTCCCTTAATGCAGATTACAGAAATAAATCCCACTTTGCTGAGCTCCCTCAGTAAATGATAAAAAAACAGCAAAGAAATCAGTTACGTGATACATCGCTCTTCAAGCACCAAAACACATCCTATTTACTGGCGGAAAGTGCCCTGACAGTCGCACAGTTCCTCAAAATGTGAGTTGCTTGCTATCGAGTTGGTAAATTTAAAAAGGCATCTCACGAATTACTTGCATATAGACATACTTCCCTCCACAATTCACTCAAATTGCAGTTAACCCTGACTGCAGAGATGATCGCAAATGTGCAATTTACAACCATTTTCTGTAGTGTCATTCTGTTTTTAAGTTCTGCTGTTGTGCTGTGAGAATGGTTTGTTCAACAAACTTCAACCATCCAAGAGTCTAAGGTCGATAGCTTTGGTGTCAGTCTTAAATTAAGCTTCAAATGTTATTACAGTGATTTTCTAGCTCTCAAATTAAGCTAAAAAGTTTAATTTATGTGTACAAAGCTTGACAATATGTATTTTATTTAATGATAGAACAACAGAAATCCATAACTTTAGCAGATTTCCATTTAAGATCTAAAGTTGTCATAAGAGAAAACTGTGAACTGACTTCAATTCTATTTGTGTTTCTATATCCTTACTATATAAATGAATGAACTGGTCCCTAATACTGTAATATTTCCTCAGGGATATATATAAAACTGAGGAAAAATGGTATAAATACACAGTAGTAAGAAATATGCATACAAAATGTTTACCCTATCATTTCATTTACCCTAATGAAGCTTAAAGTGACTAATACATTTGAAAATAAACTAATTATACATCACAAAACTAATAGTGTTTGATGATGATGATAAAACTAAAAGTGTTGAGTGAAATTATAGACACCAGAATACTAACCTTTATACTAAGTATACATGCAGAAATTCTCTGTTTGGAAGAACCTGAGATTTAAGTAATGTATTGAATCCGTTAAGCTACATTATTCAAAATAAATATTACTAATTAACTTGTATATACCAAATATCACAATAATATACATTTTAACCGTATGCTAAATTTTTTTTACTGTAATCTATACCTTAAAATTGAGTTACATAATGATCTATCTCTACTGGGTAACTCTTTTTTAAAATCCATTTCAGGGATTTGCTTCTTTAAACCATACGTCTCAAACTGCTGTCTTATTTTATTAATGGAAAGACATGTTTACTGGGTTAATTATATGTTCACGTATGTACTCAATCCAAAGCTGATTGTTCTATATCTTTAAGTTAAATATGTTTTTCTATACATCCCCATGTATATATCTGAAGATACTCTTAATAGTATTAAATCAAACTCCCTATTAACACACAAGAAATAAAAAAGAGACACAATACATTCTCTTAAGCTTTCAGGTCAACTGCTAACCTTAGGCAGTAAGTTGCTTAATACCGTAAACCAAGGGATCAAACACTTTGCTCCTGAGAAGTTACTTTGGATATTACCAGCACTTTACAACATATAAGAGTAACATGAAATGTTTTGGATGATAGATGGGCTGATTAAAACGTTGAAGATTAGATTGAGACAACAATACTTATATTGGATTATTAAAATTAAGAACAGACATATAGACATTGAAACATGGATCCTTGCTCACACATATGCATACACTCATATTTTGACACAGCTGGCTGTAAGCATAATGTTACTATTTGAATATTCTAACTTCATACCACTCTGATAACGGAAGGATACTGACCCCTGTCCTCCTTCTTAATACTTGCTGTAAATGATCATATCAGATGTTATGATCAAAAATCATTAACTCTTATTATACTAGAAATAAAAATAATACTTAAGTATTCTAGACCACAATTATAATGTTTGTAAGTATTGGTTCTAATAGACTCCTTTGAGATTGTTTTTCTTAATTAATGTTAAGGTTGTTTGATATACACCTTTGATGTTATAACTTTTTTATAGTAAAATTCATTGAGGAGACTTAGGTTATATTAGTAGTACTTTTTAGGGAGTAAGTTTGTCAAGCTTTGTCAAAGTTGTTAAAACTAATGCAGGGTCACTCACTCTCACCCTTCTCCTAAAGTTTAGAACACATTATGTTAATACCCTATTGACATATAGACCTACAATTCTAATAACTATTTATCCCCTGCTTTAGTCCTGGTCCATGGGGATAGTGGTTAGGCACAGGGTTGGGACGGGAATAAAAAGATGCTTTCCTAATTCGATCTCTTCAAAATTTAAACAAAAACTATTATCCTTAAATAACTCACAAATCTTTTTATACCGACAAACCAAACACCTCAATGTGGGAATTTGACTCATGGAATATCAAAGGGCTCCAGAATAAAAAGAAAAGAAAACTTTTTTTACACCTTATTTTACAAGCAAAAGCAAACTTTATACTAGTTCAGGAGACTCATCTAACCCCTGAACAATGGTCAGAAATTAGGGAAAAAATGGATAAGAGAAATTATAGCTTCTGAAGGTAAAACCAATAGTGTGGGGGTAGCTATAATACTTACAAAACAATACCAAGACAAAATTCTGGAAACCAAAGTGGACAAAGAAAGGAGGTGGTGCTATGTAACCCTCTCAACTCCTGCACTCCTTAAACCCATTCTGTTACTAAATATCTATGCCCCTTGTAATAATCAGTACTCTTTTCTTGCATCATTATACCCTATTCTAAACCAATTCCAAAATCATTATATGATTCTAGGTGGTGATTGGAACACGTACCAAAAATCCAGAACAAGACAAATCAAGTATATCCCTATCATACAATAAACAAGCATCTATAGCTTTAAATTAACTTAAATATGACTACAATTTATATGATCCCTTTAAATATGGGGATAATCCAAATAAATATAGTAATTTTATGTTCTACTCCAATTGTCACAAAATGTGGTCAAGAATTGATTTTTTTCCTAATCTCGGAAGCACTCATTATGTTAGATCCTAATTTGAACATCCACACTAGGTACCTCTCCGACCATTCCAAAATTACTTTAAACATTAATCTAAACCCCAAAAACTGTACAATAAAAAGTGGTTACAATTAGCCCCTGAACCCCAATCTTTTAACCAGAAAAGAAATAATCAATGAGATTCAATCTATCCTCAAGTCAACCCTGTCTAACATTACGAATTCCCAATCTCCCCTGGATATTGAATGGGTAGCAATTAAAGCCCAAATTAGGGGAAGTTTCATCAAAAAAGCAGCTTACTATAAAAAAATTCAACTTAAAGATGAGCAGGTTCTGGAAATGAAAATAAAATTACTTGAACAGGATTGATTAACTAACTTTAATACCCAAAAAGAAACAGAACTCTTGAAATTCCAAAAAGATCTCTACCTTCTACATAATAATTTATCCTTTCATGAAACCAAAATGTTAGCTAACTATGCTAATGAAGTCCAAACACCATCCTGAGCGCTAGCCAGGATTATTAACCAAACCAAATCATCCTCTCAAATTTCCGAAATATTTTATGAGAACAAAAACTATACTAAAAATGATGATATTATTAAAACCTTTGAGCTTATATATTCACAAACTTATGGAGATCAACCAACACTACCCTCAAAGGAAGCCAGGTCACATTTTCTTCAGAACCTCAACTTCCCGAAATTAGACCCAAAACAACAAGAAAAATTAACTGAACCAATCTCCATTGATGAAATAACTTTAACAATTCAGCAAATTAAATCACATAAAGCCCCTGGCCCTGACGGTCTCACTGCCGAATTTTATAAAACTTTTTACCCTATTGTAGCACAAATTTTATTCTATATACTGAACTATATAATAAATAACAAAATAAATGATATACACTTTAATGAATCTAAAACTATTTTTATACTTAAATAAAAAGCAGACCCTAAAAACGCAGATAGCTATAGACCCATATCATTATTAAATATTGATACCAAAATCCTAACATCTATACTTGCAAACAGACTGAAAAATTTAATGGATAAAAATTAGACAAACGAGTGATAATACATTAACATTAAACCCACTAATCTCATATGCCAATCAAAACAATCTAAACATATACACACTCGATATTGATGCACATAAAGCCTTTGATAGAGTAAACATAAAATTTTTACTTCAAACTCTGCCTTATTTCAACATACCCCAAAAATTTATCCAAGCCTTACAAATATTATACAATAGCCCCTATACATCTTTATATATAAACAAAACCTGGTCAAAAAGAATTCCGATCAAAAATGGAACCCGTCAAAGATGCCCTCTATCCCCTTTACTTTTTAACTTATATCTAGAGCCTCTCTTCCTAAATATAAAAGAAAATGTATATCATAACCCCCCAATAATCTATAACACCATAACCCCCCAATAATCTATAACACCAAAAGCTCCTTATCTGCATTTACTGATGATCTAAATATTTACTGTACCACCCCAATCTAGGATATAAATAAAATACTATCTGCTATTGAATCCTTCTCGATGATATCAAATTATAAATTAAACCTTAAAATAAAACTAACATTTTCCCCTTAAAAACTCCTAAACCATTCTCCCTTCTACCACTAATAGGGAAAATAAAAACTGAAGAAGTAATTAAATACTTAGGCATTACATTCTCTACAAACAACAAAGACTTACTCAAATAATATAAAGCAAAAATGGCATGACATTCTACTAGACCTGAATAGATGGAAAAATTTAAGGCTACCATTTTTGGCCAAAGTGTCAATAATTAAAATGAATGTTTTACCCAGATTACTTTATATTTTCCTGTCTTCCCAGATAACCATACCCAAGAAATTCTTTAAACAAATACACACTGAACTTGCTAAGTTCATCTGGGAACTCAAATTAAAGCAGAATTTCATATGATAAATTAATGGCCCCCAAAAATAAAGGTGCCTTAGACCTCCCAAATGTTGAGACTTACTATTTAATTATAAACACCAATAGAACTTTACAAATTGCTGAATATAACCCAATAGATAAAAATTGGTACCCACACTGGCTAAGAATATACCATAACCATATCAAAAACCTGGATATCAACCCCAAAGCATTACCATTTCTAAACACCAATTTAATGAAATTCTGTAATTTAATAGAACCCCTTAAATACTCCATTGAACTAACACAAAAACTATTTAAATCATTAAACTTTATTCAAGCTATGATGACATTACAACCCTTACATAAAAACCCTAATATCAAAATAAATAATAAGACTTTAAATCTAAATCGCTTCCCTCGACTAATAAACACAACCATACAAGACATATATCCATACCTAAATTGCTCTGTTCAAGAATTAAGAAACCAATTGAACCTCCCCAAATCATATTTACTGATCCTGAGACAGATTAAGGAGTTATGTACTAGTTATCTCCATGATACTATCATTAATAATAAAGACATAGTAACCTGTAATTTACTTTGGAAGACTCTCCTCCTAACTAAAAAAATGATCTCACGTACTTACAAAATGATCAAAGACATTAAATTTCAGAAACATATACTTATCTCTGACTACTGGAGGAAAACCTTCCATCCATTGATAATCATAAACTGAGTCAAGCAATTAACCTAACCATAAAATCTATATCCCTTCAAAAACTAGCGTATACTCAAATCATGATCTATAATAATGTATATTTCACACCTACTATTTTACATAAATTTAACCCCAAAAAAATATCCATTCTGCCCACACTGCAAAGATAAATCTGCTGACTTACTCCACATTTTCTGGAGCTGTAAATGTGTATTCAAACTATGGAACTCCCTTAAACTTCAGCTACAAAAGACGGCTATCAGACATCCACGCTCACCTGGGAATTTACAATATTACACATCCTCCCAAATAATATCTCCAAAAACCAAGCAATTACCCTGATTAATATTTTGCTCTTAATGAAACTTTATATAGCTACCAACTGGCTCAACTCAACCAGTAACTCTTGGGAGAACTTCAGATTGATGGCGATTAAACATCTATTAGCCCATAAAATAATAATTAACAAAAGGGACCAAAATATTAAATCTTGCAAACTATGGGAATGTATTTTTAATATCATACTTGCATAAACTACCACCAGTGATCCTACTTCATTATAACTAAGAATTTTCACAACATTTTACATCCCTAATTTACATAAATATCTATCTCTCTCTAAGACTTTATTTGTATTAGTCCTACCGAAACTATCTCTTTCGCTATGTTGAATTTTGGAAGCATCTATGTACATAGTGTAGATAAAATTGTTTGATTGATTAACCTCTTTTTGTATTAATCTTAATGTATAACAATTGTTTAATGTTCATATGTTTTTGTTTTTATGCTACATCTCAGTTACTGTCCTGTTATGTTGTAAAAATAAATAAATATCATTGAAAAAAAAAAACTAGAATATTAAATCATATGTCTTCTACTAGATTAAGAGATGAGAAAAATACCTTGTATCAACATATTAAATGTTTTCCGGATCACAGTTTTTCATTTTTGGTCTTCTTTTTGCCTGCTGTTTCTACTTTTGTAAAGAAGAGTCCTTAAGGGAACAAAAGAAGTCTTTTTGGTCTATGTTCTATTGAATTTTGCTGTTCCTCCCTCCCACTATGGCTAATATAGAAGATGATGTGATAGAACTGGGCTACCAACCGCATAAACAAGTGATGACTACAGTAACTGAGAGATTTAATTATAATGTTTTTATGTGTACGAATCCTCTGCTAAAAATGGATTTACCACGGAGTGAAATGGAAACATCAGAACAAACTCTAGGTAAGCAATTGGCTGAGACTTTTTTTGAACTTTTGAACTGTCTTGATGACTCTCTAAGAAAACTAAAAAGGTTCCAATGGCAATGTTTTCATCTAGAGGCATGCTTGCAATATAAGATAGTGCCCAGAGGGATGCGGGTGCTATGCATGCCTGCTCAGGGAGATAGTTTCCCAGAGCTACTGGCCAAATGGCAACAGATTAACATTGACACTAGTTTTCATTATATGAGATTATTAATAGAGTTTTATACACCAACTGAACAAGGTTTAAGAAAAGAAGTAAAAAGACTTCAGAAAGATCTACAATTGCGTTATACTTCAGAACTTCATTTACAAAAGATCACAGATGTGTTAAATAATATAGCTGCTTTTGAATCTAAACTTCAACAAGTGAAAATGAAAAAGATCCAAAGAGACTATAATGATTTTGTGCTAGGTAATATCTTTATGTGGCCAAGAGAGACTCCTAGAGCTGACTTTAGCATAGGGGATGGAAATCATCAAACTAATGTTATTAATAATAATTTCTCCAATGCTGATAATAATCATACCATGACTGGTCCATTTAATCAAACTATTTCCTCGGCTGTAATGCCTACACCAGTTATATCTTCAGCAGCCATGGAACAGCTGATACGAACTGCTCACCAGACGCCAATACATGATGTCAGCCAGCAGAAGAGTGAGCCAGTGTTGGGTTTGGGAGCGAGACCTAAAGTTCCCATAACTAAAAATGTGACAACTTTTCATTTGTTTCCTGTGTCGGTGAGAAAAAAGGAATACAAGAGGGGATGTTCAACCCAAAGAGAGGTAAAACAAAGGAAAACAATGAACTGACTGTTTCTGGTTATCACGATTTTATTTCCCATAATGTCAACAATGTTTTTAATATATCTACTGTACAATTAACAAATGTTCAAATGCAAGTATTGGGGAAAGGCCTTTCATTTGTGCCAAGTAAAGCATCTGTTTTGAATGATGTTCTTTTAGATTTAAATCTGTTTGGTAGGAATGTTGCCTTAAACGTTATGTTTAAAGATAATATGCATAAAGCTAACACATTCAAACAGCCAAGTACCTTTGTGCCCCCAACTAATTCAACTGTAAAAACTTTTTAAAAAAAATGTGAACAAGATATTAGGCAGTACTTTGAGATTGTGCACTGTCATTT
The DNA here is from genome assembly GCF_019279795.1 of Protopterus annectens. NCBI lineage: Eukaryota > Metazoa > Chordata > Ceratodontiformes > Protopteridae > Protopterus > Protopterus annectens. The sequence continues at coordinate 410,335,777 of NC_056732.1, forward strand.
TAATAATTTAAATCAAGCTGAAAGGATATCTTTAAATACCTTAATACAAGACCCTAATATAGTAATAAAAGAAGCGGATAAAGGGGGAGGTATTGTAGTAATGGATTCAGAAGCATACATCGGATCATTAAAGACCTTATTGAATAATCAAACTACTTATGAAATGATTTCACCACTTAAGATTCAACACATTATTAAGGGAGTAAATGATAAACTTAAAACATTATTGACTGAACAAATTTTAGATAAAGAGTTATTCACGTTCTTTTGTATTGAACACTCAGTAATACCCCTATTTAAGGCACTAATGAAAATTCATAAGCATATATTACCACCACCAATGCGGCCCATCATCTCGGGGAGAGGATGGGTCACTGAATGTATTTCAATGTGGGTAGAAGCTAATCTGAAACCTTTACTTGAATTATATCCAGGTATTTTGAAAGACTCTGCACATTTTTTGTCTGAACTATATGAGACTTGTCATGATTTGAATTTTAAAGATGTACTATTGGCAACTTTAGATATAAATAATTTATTTACAATTATTGTTAATGACTTTGGAATTAAAGCTATTGAGGAAATTATGAAAGACAAAAATGTATATGATGAGAAAACCAAATGTCTGATATTAGAAGCATTATGGTTAATCTTAGAAAATAATGTTTTTATTTGTAATGGTAGTTACTATAAGCAAAAACAAGGTATTGCTATGGGCACACCATGTACTAACTCATACACAAATCTGGTGTTAGCTTATTGGGAGCAGAAATATTTGCATGACACAATGCATTTATGGAACGAATATGCCATGTTTTATGTAAGATTTGTGGATGATATTTTTATGTTATGGGCACATAATGAAAATTCCCTTTGTGAATATGTCAAATACATGGATACTACAACTTATTTTCTAAAGTTCTCTCTTAATTTTAATAGTGAAAGAATAGCCTTTTTAGATGTAAATGTTATGAAAAATCAACATGCCATTCTGCAAACTACCCTTTATAGAAAAGAATGCTGGAAGAATCACTTTTTGGATGCTCATAGCATGCATCCTCAGTATGCCTTTCGTAATGTAGTGAAGAGTCAATGTTATATATAGAGTTTCATGGCTATGTACAGATATTGATGTGTTTGATACAAAAATGGATATCTTGACACGACATTTGGTAGATAAGGGGCTATAAAGAAAATAAAATAGACAAGGATAGACATGAAGTGCTCCTAAATAGACAAGTTACAGTGAAACCATGGTTCTCAGAAAATTCAAGAAGGCCCACAAGAATATCTTATAGATATAATAGTAAGTCTAAAGTGACATTAAAGTTTAGTAGTAACATCTATGATATCAGTAATACTATTAAGAATAATTGGAAGATTCTTTTAAGCGATGAAGGCTTGAGAGATAGTATAGACAGAGAACCTAAATTTGTATATAAGCGTAATAATAACCTAAAGGACCTACTATGTCATGAACCTGAAAAAAGGCAGAAGAGTAGTATAAAATATACAAGGTTGGGGACATTTCCATGTAGACATTGTAAGGCATGCACTTTGCTAAACAGTGCAGGCTATTTTATACATCCAATTACTGATAGAAAATATAGCTTTGATTTTTATGCTGATTGTCATACTGCAAATGTGGTCTACCTTGCAAAATATAAACATGTTCAAATTTTTATGTGGGGAAAATGAACTGCAAACTCAAAACTAGTATATTAAATCATATGTCTTCTATTAGATTAAGAGAAGAGAAAATACCTTGTATCAACATATTAAATGTTTCCCGGATCACAGTTTTTCATTTTTGGTAATGCAAATAATACAAGAAGGTAGGAGGGGGGTGACATTGTTAACAAAACTGAATATGCAGAGCTTAAATGGATTTTAAATTTGGCAGCAGACACAGCACCAGGTCTTAACAATTGTGTTCCTTTAAAACCAGCCTTGAAAAAAAGGTGGTCAAAATGTAAAAGTTAATTGTTTAATTGTCTAATGAGTTTTTAAAATGTATATAAGATGTTTCAGAATCAATGTATGTTGTCTGAAGAAGGGTATCCACCCAAAAGCGCTAACCTGCATTTTTTAATAAATCTTCTTATATTGGCTTGGTTTGGACTCAATCTTCTTTTTGCCTGCTGCCCACACACACACACACACACACACACACACACACACACACACACACACACACACACACACACACACACACACACACACACTTCCCATGTCTGGGATTACAACTCCAACCTAACTAGTTTATCGCACTACAGCATTGAGCAATTATAGGATGTGCCACGGAGATTACTGGACTACGCCTTCCCCAAAGGTGCATTCCACTGGGAATAACATCAGCAGGCTTGCCAAAGAAGGTCAGTGGAGGTTGTAGTAACTGTGAATTGCCTCAAAAGCATTGCACCCTACACAGACAAACAAACATCCACACTTGCCATGTCTGGGTAATAGAGCCCTTACCAAACTACAGCATTACACCGTTATAGGACATGCCACAGAGATTACTGGAATACTCCTTCACCAGAGGTGTATTTCACTGGGAATGACATCAGCAGGTTTGCCAAAGTAGGTCAATGGAGGTTGTAGTGACTGTGAATGGCCTCAAAAGCACTGCACCCTCCACAAACAAATATCCACACTTGCCATGTTTGGGAATAGAGCCCCTACCAAACTACAACATTACGCAATTATAGGATGCGCCACAGAGATTACTGGACTACTCCTTCCCCAAAGGTGTATTTCACTGGGAATGACATCAGCAGGCCTGCCAAAGAAGGTCAATGGAGGTTGTATTGACTGTGAATGGCCTCAAAAGCACTTCACCCTACACAGACAAACATCTACACTTGCCATTTTTGGGAATAGAACCCCTACCAAACTAATATATCACACTACAGCATTATGCTTTTACAGGACACACCACAGAGATTACAGGAGTACTCCATCCCCAAGGGTATATTTCACTGGGAATGACATCAGTGGTCCTGCCAAAGTCGGGCAATGGAGGTTGTCATGACTGTGAAGGGCCTCAAAAGCACTGCATCCTACACAGACAAATAAACACACACACAAACATCCACACTTGTCATGTTTGAGAATAGAACCCCTACCAAACTACTATATCACACTACAGCATTGCACAGTTATAGGGCGCGCTACGGAGATTATGGGACTACTCTTTCCCCAAAGGTGTATTTCACTGGGCATGACATCAGCAGGCTGTCCAAAGTAGGTCAATGGAGGTTGTAGTGACTGTGAATGGCCTCAAGAACACTGCACCCAACACAGACAAAACAAACACACGCACAAGCATCCACACTTGCCATGTCTGGGAATAGAACTCCTACTGCACTACAATATCACACTACAGCATTATGCTGCTATAGGATGCACCATGGAAATTAATGGACTACTCCTTCCCCAAAGGTGTATTTCAAAGTGAATGACATCAGCAGGCTTGCCAAAGTAGGGCATTTGAATTCTAGTGAGTGTGACTAGCCTAAAAAGCATTGCTCCCTATACAGACACAATTGCCATATTTGGTATTAGAACGCCTACCTAACTAGTTTCTCACACTACAGCATTATGCAGTTATAAGATGGGCCACAAAGATTACTGGACTATCCCTTTCCCAAAGGTATATTTCACAGTGACAGACATCAGCAGGTTTGCCAAAGTAGAGCATTTGAATTGTAGTGAGTGTGACTAGCCTAAGAAGCAGTGCTCCCTACACACACACACACACACACACACACACACACACACACACACACACACACACACACACACACACACACACACACACAGAGTTGCCATGTCTGTGATTAGAACACCTACCTAACTAGTTTATCACACTACAGAATTACGCAGTTATATGATGGGCCACAGAGATTCTGGGCTATTTGTTTCACAAAGGTGTTTTTCAAAGTGAATGACATCAGCAGGCTTGCCAAAGTAGGGCATTTGAATTGTAGTGAGTGTGACTAGCCTAAAAAACATTGCTCCTTACACAGACCCGCAATTGCAATATTTGGGATTAGAACTTCTACCTAACTAGTTTCTCACACTACAGTATTACACAGTTATAAGACACACCACAGAGATTACTGGGCGATCCCTTCCCCAAAGGTGTATTTCACAGTGACAGACATCAGCAGGCTTGCCATAGTAAGGCTATGGGGAGGGCAGTGTGTGTGCATGGGCCATAACCCATTCATCTAGAGGTAGACGCACCACACTCAGGCACATGCTGGTTTATATTCCGCAGGTACATGTATACAACTGCTAGATGACTACTGCCTTGTACAGTCATGTTGCACAGCTAGCACTAGCACCACAGAGTCATTAATGCTGAGGGATACCAGTGGCTAATTTCTACAGTGAGTGACACACATCATGTGGTTGTAGCCATTTGGCTGTGTGCTGGGTGGGACAGGCCTCATGATGGAAGGCTCTTTGTCACTGTCACTCTCTTTCACACATCTATGTATGTGTACTTTTGGCATATTATAGTGTGTTGTCCTTGGATATATGTGTGTATTCCTATCCAATGTGTGTGCAAAGCATGACTGGTGCATACTGAGGAGTGTATGCACTAACATCTGCAACTGTCAGATATGTATGATCCACTGTTGTTGGCAGACATAGGCTTCATTTGTTTAAGCGTGTGAGCATGTCCAGTGTGACCTTTCAGTATGTTGTTGTCTGACATTGCCTTCATTTCTCTGTGTGTGTGAGCATGCCCAGTATGCCCTTCGGTATTGAATGTGTGGATCCATTCCAGGTAGATTGTACCCTAGTGCAGACCTTTGTGTTCTACACCTACACCTAGCAAACTGCTTCTGCAGGATATCTGTAGATCAGTTGGCAATATGGGGTCAAACTGTGCAAGGGATAGTGTGTACTGTAGGTGATTGTGTCTGTGCTGTTTCTGCTACATGGTGCTGGTGTTAGCAGAGATATTCAGACAGGTGTACTGTTATACACTGTGATGTTTTCTGTCCTTAAGTACTGTCAGGTAGACATTTTTGCTCGCAGTGATGTCCTAGGGAACACATGGTGAATACAGCTGTGTCCAGTATTGTGTTCAAACTCCTACATATTCCTGTAAAGTTATCCCATTCTGAAGGGGAAGCTGCAGACACTTGCTGCTGGATCTGTGTATTCAGTTCAGCACCTTGGTACAGTGATGGCAGAGGATCCCATACTTGTACATCCATCAACGTGACAGTATGGCCTTATCTTGCTGTGGCAATACCTCACAGCTGTACAGATTCACACAGGTTAACCAGAGGCAGGGGTCATAAGTCAGAGCATTACTCCTATTGTGGTGTATGGCAGGTTTGTAGCCATCCATTGTTGTGTTTGCAGCCAGGTATGTGTGCTCAGTATGTGCACACAGCTGTGTTTTGGACATTGCACATTCGATGCTGCCCATACTCCCACCCCGCTCTATTATTCTATCATCTTCCATACATTATGCAAACATTCTCTGATACTTTCCCTATAGTTATCACCTCATCACAGCTGTGTTTTGGTGTTGGTCCACAGTTCATGCAGTGGGACATGGTGGACATGTTACTGTGGTTTGTCCACATGGCCTTGCATATGGGTTATGTGGAATGTGTTATGTTGTTATTTGGGTGTCCATGACATAACATATATTGGCAGTACGGGTGAGATGCAGGCCTTTGGCAGAGGCCTGTAGGCCATTTGGTGGTGATGCAGGCCAGCTGTACCAGGCCATTGCATTCTGTCACTCCTACAGTCCCAGACTGCCATACAGTATATTCCCCTGGGGTGATAGGGTAGATGTGCTAGGTGTTCATGCCAATACTTTCTATCAGTATTGATCAGGTGGTGTGGATGCTGGCAGGGTGCTGCTTACAGCTAGGGACACACCTGCATGGGACACCTGCACTGCATGCTGCATTCTTTTGCTATTGCCATACACAGGTGGGGGTCATATTGTACCCATTCCCAACAGCAGGGATAAGACCGGAGAGGTACCTGTGGGTGGTGTTTGGGTGAACTGGGTGCATGTGTGCTATGGACATTACTTGCATCTGACTCACAGATATGCATGGGGCATTCCAGTTATGTTGACTTGTGCAGGGACATCAGCTGTTTCTCAATATGTCAGTCCTATCACCTTTGTGATCTGCAAGTGTTCAGCCAGACAACATCGGTATTCCATACTACAAGCCCAGATAATGTGATGCATTCCTGTATGTACAATTCCAAGGGTGTGTCCATTTCATGGTTACACATTATACACTGTATGTCTGGGGTACTTTTCCCTGTGTACTGCTTGTATATCTAGCCCAACAGTCATGCCATGTCCATCTTTCAGATGGTGACACATATTACCGCCATACATTTACAATGGCTTACTGCTAGAATATGTTATACTGGGGAGCATTGTCTTTGGCACTGCAGTTGTGAGGACTTGGCCCTGTCATCGGCAGTAGTGGGCAATGGCCACCAGGTCAAACCTCAACATGCATACATACTGACCACTCTTACACAATATGAAACACACAGCAACCTAACACACGCATACCTGCATATTGTACAAATGCTAAAATCTATCCTGCTACCTTGGCCACCTCAGGTCATCTGTGCTCCACTGGTATTATGCCTACACATACATATTACTACATGTCTACATCGGAGTAGGGGGGGCACACCTGACTGTTATTACATTTCTACATAGGATTGAGGGGGCACACCTGACTGTTACAACGTGTCTACATCGATTGAGGGGCACACCAGATTGTTACTACATTTCTAAATAGGATTGGGGACACACACCTGACTGTTTCTACATTTCTACATAAGATTGCAGGGGGGGCACACCTGACTGTTACTACATTTCTAATTAGGATTGGGGGGCATGCCTGACTGTTACAACGTGTCTACATCGGAGTGCGGGGGACACACCAGACTGTTACTACATTTCTACATAAAATTGGGGGGTGGGGAACACCTGACTGTTTCTACATTTCTACATAGGATTGGGGGGCACACCTGACTGTTTCTACATTTCTACACAGGATTGGGGGGGGGGCACACCTGACTTTTTCTACATTTCTACACAGGATTGGGGGGGGGCACAACTGACTGTTTCTACATTTCTACATAGGACTGGGGGGGCACACCTGACACTTGTACACATTTGCTATGACTGTTCTGATGTATCAGGTACTCCATTTCATTCTGTATTCTAACCTAGCATGCTGACTAGAGGCATATCAGTGTACTACAGGTCTTAAATTTGATTGACCTACATATCAGTTTCTGACTTCCTACCCTTCAGGGCTAACACCCCTCTGCCTGACCTGATGTAGTCTGTCTGTGTAGGCCTGGGGGGGGGGTTACCCATAGGCATCATTCAGAGGCCTTAGCACAGCCTTTGTTTGTGTTTGTCTACACCTGTCCTGCTGGCTGAGACTGTTGTGAGGTATGTGAACCTCCCTGATTGGCATGTGTTTGTCATATGGACACACATGTGACCCAGCACATTTCCTGCAGTGGGTTTTGTCACCATGTGTAGTTCTGGCTACTGTGGTGACACCGGTATTTGTTACAGATCTCATGCTGCCACTATAGGTGTCTACTATCTGCTGGCATCTCATTAAGCCACCCGATTCCCTTGCATGCTCACATCCATACCATAGATACAAGTAACAACACATACTACTCCATTCAGCAATTGGTAAGGAGAATGACTTACCTTGTGGGTGTGCAGGTATTGAGGATGGTGCTGGAGGGCTGCCTATGTTGGATGCACATAGTACACTCCCTATTCATGGTTGAGCACAGGTAGTGTCATGTTTGGCATCCCTTTTACTGTATGTGTGAGTCAGAGAGAGGTGTCATTCCCTGGGTCCCTACTGTGTCAGTGTATGTGCTATGCATTGCCTCTTTGCCAAGGCCAGGGCATACTGGGCACTCCTCCTTCTGCCTACTTGGGCAGGCTCAAGTTGTTCCTCCTCTGAGTCACTCTGTACCTGCGCAGGCCTTGGCATTGGTGGGGGGTTGTGAGGCCCTTCCCCATGCTGCTCCTGCTGCAGCTGTTTCTGCAGAATCATATTGTGTAGCATGGCACATATGATGACAATTTGAGTACATGTAGCTGAGTACTGCAAGGCTCCACTGGATGTGTCCAGGCACCAGAACCGTGACTTGAGCATCCTAAACACATGCTCTATTATAATTCTGGTCCATGCGTGTGCCTCATTATGGAGTCCTTGTTTGGCTGTGTGTGCATTTCTGATGGGTGTCATCAGCCACGGCTCCAGTGTGTAACCAACATCCACCACTAGGTGACCGTAAGGGATGTCCCCATTGGCAAATCTCTGGTACAGCTGTATCAGATGCCAGATGTGGGAATCGTGATAACATCCAGGGCAGCCAGCACACACATTCATTATAATGCCCTGGGCATTCCACACGACCTGTCAGTTGATGGAGGGGAAGCCCTTGCGGTTGATGTAGATCCTACACCACTCACTGGGTGTTGCTTTGATGCATATGTGCGTGCAGTCTATAGCACCCACTACCTCAGGGTATTCTGCTATTTGATGGAAGAGATGCATATTGCTGGCCAACACCTCACGAGTGTTGGGGAAATATACGTGCTCACTGGCATGTGCCGATATGGCATCCAGGAACAGGTGGAATACCCTGGATGCCGATGCCTGTAAGATCCCCATGATATCCCCAGTTGGTCTTTGAGAAGTACCTGTGGTTAGCATTCCTAGGCCTACACATACCTTGGTATCCACTGGGATGGGTTCCCCTCTGTTATTTCTTTGTGTTAGGTGTGGCTGGCACAGCTCAACAATTTGCTGTAGGAGGTCCCTGTCCACCCTATAGCACTCCACTATCTCCAGCTCATGTAGCCTCTGGTAGGTTACCCTGGGTCTGTACACCATTCTCTGTCTCCTCACTGTGGGTTGATTGACAGCATTCTCATCATCACCACCCTCAGCCTCTTCCACACGTTGATGTGTGATAGCTGCTGCAGCCCCTGTCATTTTGTTGTTTTTGTTTGTTAAAAATTCTCCGTTTGTATACACCGGTGGTGTAGAGTATGTGTGAAAAACCAGAGGGAAAGGTGTTTGCATAATTTATAGTAGTGTTCTGGGCTGGGCTGCTCTGTTGCCTTTGTAATTGGCTGATTGTGATACATTTCACCTGCCAGCTATGCTAGTTCTCCTAGATTACCTTCCTACTGCTGTTTTCCCTTCCCATTGCCTTCCTGTTTAAGCCTGGGGGCTCGCCATGCAAACACAGTGCTGAAATGTGCACAAAGCTGCTATTTCCTGGTTTACTTTTTTTTCCCCCTTTAAAACCCGGTGCGTGACATGCCCACCCTCTTAGGCAACGTAAAGAGTGCTAGCCAGCCTCAGACACACCCCTTTGTTTAGCTCTGCTAAGCTAAGGGCAAACCCGAGCCACAGGGCTCCAATCCACTTACAGTATGCCTGACACACCCCTCTATGATGTCAGCTAACTCCTAAGCTTGCACCAAGCTACTCCTGCTCTTACATTGTTGGGTGCTGACTAGCACTGAGGTGAAATCTGGGATTCAGTATCATTCCCCTCATTTGCATAGGATTGCCTGCTGATGCATAGTTACAGGTCCCACACTGAGCCTCCCCCCTTAGCAACCACTATTCACTGGCCATGTTATCTTCTGCCTGCCATTGAGTATAATGGCAACATACTGATTTTGGTTAGAATGCTTATTTAAGGTTTTTTTTTTGCCCAATCCTATTTGTGTGTCGCTGCCCTACGTTTAAACAGCTGATATCGGCTAAAAAAAAATAAAAGTTATTTATTTTTTTTAACTGTTTTCCATGCCAAAGGCCATATATTTGGCCATTGGCATACTTTACACATTATATACACCCTTTATTTGGAGCTGTCATGGCTCTGTTTTGTAGTTTGCCGAAATGTACTCGATTACTAACCGAGTACATTTCTGCAGATTACACTAGTCCTGCACAACCGGCTGACAGCTTCCTGGATTGCAAATTCACCTCATTTGCATGGATTTCACCTGCAAATGGGGTAATTTGCAAACAGGAGCTGAGTCCGTGCAGGACTAGTGCAGGATCGCTTGTGCACGTCCCAGCAGCTTATTCCTGGATCGCACAGCGGACATATTGCCTGCTTAAACTCCTGCACTAGTCTTGCACATTGTGCAGGGCTTGCTGAATCCGGAGGATGGTTTGGAATACCTAGAGTGCCTTGTTAGGCATAATACTAAAGTTATTGAAAAACTGGCTTCCAAATTAAATGTTCTTGATAATATCATCACACATGACCTTAGTTACAGTAAATACCAAGTTGAAAATGCAAATATTTTTAAAAAGATGGATGTTCAGATGACAAAATTACTTGAGAAAAAAATAAAGAAACTTGAAAGGGACTACAGAGAATACTCTAACGATTCTGCTTATCCAGACCTGCTCACAGTCCAAACTTGGAACATTTTGGGTCTGGTTTAAAACAACAAGAGACATACAACAACAGAAATGTGAATTACGTGAATCAGGGTCAATCTTATACATCTGTACCTCATCAACAAAGAGAACAGATCAGAAGTAATAATCCTGAATGCTCTTTTTTTAATAACTCTTCTTGCCTAATCTTTGAATATTAGCAAGTCACCATGGGTTTGGTTTCATTTACACACATTCTGCAGTAATCATTACTTTTGGTTTTGGTTAAACACAGGCTGCACTTACAGTAATCATTGCTTGTAGTCATACATAATCTTGACTTACAGTAAGTTTTGGTTTTAGTTACAGGCAACCATGAATTTCACTTTCTGACATGTATGTGCCACACTTTCAGAGAGTTTTACTTGGGGTCACATGTATGCATCACTTACAGTGATACTGCATTTTCCAGTGAAATATTTCAGACTGCACAACTACTTTTGAGAGAAGACCATGCAGGTATTTTATTACCTTTTTCACACTGAATTAAACCAGATGTGGAACAGTCACAATTGTTATGAGCAGATCTTTCCAGTTTAAAATCCTCAATAGGAAATGCTTTCCATAGTCTCCCACTGTTCACAGCAGCTCAAAGAGCTGCCAGTTTGTGCAGAGGATGGTACCACTGCAAGTCATCTAACAGTATACTAATAAACACTCTCACTTTAACCTTTAAGTGACTCTCCTTTACTCCTTCACATCTAGAAAGTGTGTTTCCTTGCCTTATATAGCATAGGCTAGATTACGACCTGCTGAATCTAGTCTGTTTGGCATCACTGTGCCCTTAGACCAGCCATCTTATATTAAGAGGGCCTCCCTGCACCCTTGTGGCAGAAGTGTGTAGCTCAGGACCTATCTGAGTTGGGGATTGCTGGAGAAAAGCTCAGTTTGGGGTTTTCTCACTGGTAGTTGTGTTAAAACTGTTTAAATTTGCCTATATACAAGCTTCTCATTTGCACAGGTTTGCACACAGTTTACAAGACCTGCTCAACATTTGGCAACTTTAGCCAAAGGTCTGGAGTGCATCTGCATTGAAATCCAAGTCATGTACTGAAAAAAAAAAAACTGAAAAATAAGTATATTTTAAGCAAGCACTGCATTTTATTAGCTGTATTTAATTGAATTACTGCTTCATAATTGCTGTTTGTGACTGCGTTTTACGCTGCACTTTGAAATTGTGTTTCATTGCCTTATATAGCATAGGCTAGCTTCAAACATGCTGACTCTAGACTGTTTGGTATCACTGTGCTCTTGAACCAGCCGTCTTACATTAAGAGGGCCTCCCTGCTCCCCTGCAGCAAACGTGTGTAGCTCAGGACCCAGTCTGAGTTGGGGATTGCTGGAGAAAGGCTCAGTTTGGGGCTTTGTCATTGGTAGTTGTGTTAAAACTGTTTAAATTTGCCTGTATATAAGCCTTGTGTTTGCACGGGTTTGCGCGCAGTTTACTGGAGTTGTTCAACATTTGGCAGCTTGAGCCACAGGTTTGGAGTGCATCTGCACTGAAATCCAAGCCATCCACTGGCAAAAAATGAAAAATAAACATATTTTAAGCCAGCACTGCATTTTGTTAACTGTATTTAATTGAATTGCTGCTTCATTTTTGCTGTTTGACTAAGTCCAGCTAGCCAACTTCCTTCCCAAATACCACATTCAGAAAAATCCTGCCACAATGGATGGGCAGTTCCCCATCATTTCTCCTGATAGCTTGATTGATATGGACATCTTGAGAAATGTAGTAATTGATTAATGTATACTGACAGCCATTTACTCCTAAAGCAAACTAACACCCTATGTGAGAGAAGGAAATACACTGTGGAACTGGAGTCAATTCTCCCACATAAAAACAAACCAGTCATCAAACAGGTTGTCAGCACACATGCTTCACCTTTCATTCAGTCCTCACCTTTCACATAAAATAAGGTCACAATACATAAACCCACATATGTGGAGGCACTCACTAAAAGCCTACCAAAAGAACAGAGACCTCCCAAAAGCACACCACCCACACTTACCACTAAGCAAAAAGAAACCACTACACATATCAACACACACACTGGTGTCTGAACAAATAAGCCCCTAAGGCAAAACACATCAAATGTCTTGGTCATATGTGACTCCATAGTGGGACACACAGATGTCCCCTCACCAGACTGTACAAGGAGGAGATCACAGTCAGTTGCCTATTAGGTACCAGGGTTTCACAAATCATGCATGCACTCAAGTCACTCAACAAGTAGTGTTATGACTCTGTCATAGTCCATGTTGGAGTGAATGACTTGAGATGTACCTCTCTGGACTATATGAAGAGAAACATGATGGAACTCTCTGATTATTTGTCCCAGACAGGTATGTCCATAGCCATAAGCAGTATCCTACCCTCACTTAGAATGATGCCACAGTATAAACAAAAAATGATTGACTTCGACAATTGGCTCAGCTTCTGGTGTGAGTCCAGGGGAATCCAGTATCTGTCAGCCTGGGAAGATATGGTAGACAGACCTCGCTACTTTGCTAGTGATGGTCTACACCTGTCCCCCCAGGCTTTTGGATACTGGCAAAGGCCCTTAGTTCCCTCATAGTGCCTTTTTTAGGCAATGTCAAAACAACAAATTTTCCAATGTAACAAAATCTTATTGAGACAAACTCAGGGCATGCTGCTTAATGCTAGGAGTTTAAACATGAAACTGCACTCCCTGGAAGCACTTCTCATCACGGAGGATGTTGACATCTATGCAGTTACAGAGACATGGATCAAGGCTGCTGAGACCACCCCAGCCATGCAAGACTACAATGCCTTCGACACGTTCAGACCTCAAAATGAGTGTGAGGGAACCGAAGGTGGAGATATATCTATCTTCATTAAAACCAAAGGGTCTATATCATATAATTTACATTTCAAAATGTCGAAGCACCTTTACTTGACACAAAAATGTTGAATGCTGACTTTGTCAAATGGCCAAAACACCAATTTCTTTCCAAGGGAAAGAAATCGGAAGGCCAACCAACAACACGACATAAAAACTAATGTATTAAGTGGGGGGCTCCCACACACCCCACCATGGGGGGACTGTGCCCCTCACACCCCCCTAACTAAACATTTTAACTCCGAGACTGCACTACAGTCAGGGAAAGGACAGGTGTGACAGGATGGCCAACCAATTTCTTTCCCTTGGAAAGAAATTGGTGTTTTGGCCGTTCGACAAAGTCAGCATTCAACATTTTCATGTCGAGTAAAAGTGCTTCGACATTTTGAAATGTCGATTATATGATATAGACCCAAAACCAAATACACTTTGAGACTGGTCAAACAGCATGACTTTTTCGAACTACTCCATGTCCAATTAACAGTTGGGAAAGTACCATACCACATTATTGCTAGCAATAGATCCCCCACCATGATCCAGGATAAGTACACTGCTGACCTGGATTTACTGCAATCCCTTGCCATACAGTCCAACACATTAGTCATGAGAGATTTTAACTATCCTTCTATAGACTGGGGGACATACATGAGCAAAAACATGCTCGCCCAGAGGTTCCTGGGTTTTGTTATCAAAAATGCTCTGGAACAGATAGTCTGCACCCCCACTAGGGGCTATAATGTTCTGGATATAGTACTCACCAACATGGGGGGTGTCACTATACTTCCCCATGCATGATGTCCTCCCTGGTTTGGTCAAACCACAAATCAGTCTCATTTGAAGTAACTACTGGAACTGACACCCTCATAGGAACAAAAATTATAAAAAGCTTCACCAAAGCTAACTACAGCATACTAAGTGACTGTATAAAAAGCTTCATACCACCCACAATCACAGAAGTGTACGCAAATGCCCTGTACAAACATGTAAGTGACTGCATAAACTCTGCTGCACCTGACTGGATCAAAACCAGGTCTTCTCATAAAAACAAGCTGCAGTGGTGGACTTCAAGTATAAACAGATTATATAACAAGAGGAAGAAACTGTTTTCCAAAATCAAGAGGGATATCACTCTGCAGAGGAAGAGTTCTATCCTAAGCCTAAACAGGAAAATCAGAAATCTTGTCATCTTCTAAAGCAAATTATGAAACTAAAATCACATTCCTAGCCAAGGATAATCACAAGGCATTCTTTAAGTACATCTGAAGTCTAAAATGAAATGCTCAGCTATGTGCTGAGCTGGTTGTAGATGGGATCACTCATACTACAAAAGAAGATATCACCAACCTGCTATCTGACAGATTCAGCACAAACTTCACCTCCCTATCCCCACCTACCATATCCCAAAGCATACCTGACACCAGTCCTCTGCCTAGTATCTCTAGAGAACAGGTCATCTTTGTAATCACCAAGGCCAACAACTTGGCCTCACTGGGACCAGATAATATCCCAGCTTGTTTACTAAACAATCTAAAACAGCAACAACTAGTGGACCCACTTGGTGTTCTCTTTAATCATAGCTTGAGAATTGGTTATGTGCCTGCAGAATGGAGAACAGCAACAGTAACCCCCCTGCACAAAGAGGGTCATCAACTGACCCTGGGGACAACAGACCCATATGTCTAACCAGCCTCATCTGTAAGGCCATGGAAAGAATTACTATGGACTATATCAACACGGATATAGGTAACCTCCACAGTTTGGCTTTGTTAAGGACAGATCATGCTTATTAAAACTGGTAGACTTCTTTGAAAATGTCACCAATCCCATGGGTGAAGGTAAGACAGTGCACACAACCTATCTCAACCTTGGCAAGGCTTTTGACACAATTCCCTACTCTCCCAGATAAGGATTAACCCTTATGTTACTAGATGGGTAGCCAACTGGCTCACCGACAGAATGCACACTGTCAACATTGGTGACTCCACCTCGACCAGTAGACCCATCACCAGTGGAGTACCACAGGGGTCTGTGCTAGGCCCCTTACTGTTTGGTATCTATTTCTCAGAAGACCAGGCCAAAGTAGATGGCCTATGGTCACCAAGTTTGCTGATGATTACAAACTGGAAGCAATCACTGAGTCCCCCAGCAGTGTCAACATATTACAAGAAGGGCTAACACAAACAAATGACTGGTGGCAAAGCCATGGTCTAAAACTAAATGCAAGAAAACACATTATTATTCCCTTTGGCAAAATGGAATTCCCTAGAAACTGCAATATTGACAGCATCTCCCTGAGTTCCAACCCAGTGGTGTGAGACTTGGGAACACAGGTTGACAGCAATCTGAACTTTGATCACCAAGTTTCTACAGTGGTAAGGAAAGCCTTCTATGTAGCACATCTCATAAACAAGGGTATAGCATCCAGGTCAAGGGATGTTGTAACTCTACTGTACTCAACTCTCATCACACTACTAATAGAGTATAAATGCTCCCTTTTGGATGTATCTCACCAAACACATGCAGCAGTTGCAGAGACCTCAGAGGTTTCTCATTAAGAAATTACAGGGGCTCCAAACCGTGACCTATGTGGACAGGCTGAAAGCCCTTTCACTTTACTCTGTATATTATAAGCTGTTGAGAGATAACTTGTGCCTGGCCTATAGGGCAATCTCCAAACCCTGCCCTAATGGAAATACTGCACATCGCAAGTCAAATTTCTCAAGAGTTACTCGCTCTAGAGATATCAACCTAGGTTGTGACATTAACAGATCATGCTGGAGAAAGAGATATGTTTCCCAGAGACTGACGTTTCTCTGGAACAGACTCCTTATTCAGGTAAAACAGAGCTCCTTACTGAACCTATTCAAATGCAATCTAGATAATTGGATGGAAGACAACAAATTTTCCCCTGGGATGGCACCCTTGTCCCTCATGGAGAGGGGTAGCCGACGTTGATCACAGACCCACTCTGTTCATAAATTCATTCTTAGCTACCCAAAAAAGAACAAATGGGGATACTTGGGATTAACATGGCTAGGCTTGTAAAGGCTCTAACGCTGTTAGCCTAGTAACCTTCTATGAACCTATGAACCCTTTTCAGCTGAAACATTGACCATTGGATGGGAAATAGAAACCCCCCTACACTGTTTGGCCCCATGTCTGCGAAAGACAGAGGCTGACAGTAAATATTCCCTAACCAACATACCCCCCTCTAAACCTTTAGCAAACTCCTAACCAACATATCCCTCCAAAAAAATATCCATGTTACATGGGGACACAATTAGATTGGGTTGTACTAGCAGGCTTATACAGGTTCTGGTGGTCATTAGTTTAGTATATACCACCTATGAATCTATGAACCTATAAGTGAGAATCCATTAACAGTTTTCTGCTAATGACATCATGCCTTTTATGTCCTTTTCATTGTAAAAATGTGAAATTGCCAGCAGCATATTGCAGTGTTCAACAGGTGGATGGACATGAGAAGTTGTTACTGAGGAGGAATTGCTGATCATACATTTATTTACTACTGTTTGCACCACCTGACTCTTGTTGAACTGTTGACACCAACACAGAGACTACCTCAGTGCTGATCTTCCACAGTTTGTCGTACTTAGCAGGGACATTATTGTCAAGTCCTCTCTGGACTACAGCGTGTGTAGTTTGAATATTAAGGTAAGAAGTGGTGGTTGATGCTTCATTTGACATGCTGCCATGCAGCTTGGTATAATATTATCTCCTTTCCAAGGCTAAATGCAGCAGTCGTTAGATCCTTCACATTACTTTAAAAAAGAAAATGAAAAATGGTGTAAATAAAAGCTGCAATTGAATTCCTTTACGTGATTTCACAGTAATGGTTATGGGTGGCAGAAGGGATATTGCAGTATCATACATTAATTTCTTCTTTTAATATTTGCATGGCTGAAATTGATTCTCATGTATGGCTTATTAATCATTGTTTGTAGTAACACCTCAAGGTACAAACATTTGCATTACTTCAACTGTTATGAAAAGCAGCTAACAAGGTATCATTATTTAGTTTTAGTTTCAGCACTACTAATTTCAATTAATGTCCTATGTAGTCAGAATAAATTAAATAATAATACAAATAAAATTTAAGAAACCTTACTGTAACATATTGACATCTTTACTGGTTTTATCAGTGCTTGACTGCCATGATTTCTGGGCATGAAAATCTCCACAAAAATGGACACTGGATGTTTTTGTTCTATCCCAGCATTTAGATTAAAATGTAATGCTATAGATGCTAGTCTGTAAAATATGACATAACAGCAGTTATATACGTGAATATTGCCATATTGTCAACCATTTCACCCAGAAACCAGTTAGCTAAATGTGTCTTTTCATCTACCCACAATCCTGATTTTCATTGGCCTACAACTGTAACTACTTTCTACGGTGGTTGAGAATGCTATAAAAATACAGTGACCAAAACCCATATGCCTGCAAGTTGTCATAGAAAAAAATGGATATTTTTGGTGCAAAAAAAAAAAAAATATATATATATATATATATATATATATATCCCACCTGATGGAAGGAGATCAGTCCTGCACTAGGTTTTGCACAGATTTGTTTGGAATGTTGCAAAATAAGCCAGCAGTCATTATAATACTCACAACTTCTTTATATGTATTTTACCTATATGCATAATTAATAAAAGGTACTATCATCTATGGCTGGATTATATTGCATTACTGAAAAGCAAGAAATTGGTTTCCCTATCAGGTTTTTAAACTTATATTTAGAAACATGTACTCAATATTTCTTTGCAGAGGCAGTATTATATGGTCAGTTTTTTTTAAATAGTATGAGTGCAAACTTACTATGACCGATCTACACCTGCTCTGTAAGTTCACCATTGTCATGATTTCATACATTACTACTTTTACAGGATACTGCAAAGAAGGCCAGCTCCATGCAGCACTCCAGGGAAGTTATAGGATCACTCTCAAAATATCATTGCTGCAGTGCTGGTATGTATTACAGACATGATGGTCACAGTAGTGGTACAGCTGCTTGTGGTGCTGGTGTATCATCAGTCCATGCACTGTCTAAATCAGACCTTCACCAGGCAGTGGCTTAGTGAGCTGAAAGACTTCCCCAAGGATATATACCACAATGCTGCACCTGTTCTAAGGAATTGTGGCTTATCCATCCTGCTGCCCTTACCTCCCCCCATATGGCAATGCCCAGCCTTCCCTGCAAGACATTCAGCACCCGAGTTTCTAATCAAACTCAAGTGACATGGGCTGTTGTTGGGAAATGGCTCAACACAGCAATTTGATGATACTTTGCAGAGGTGTTAATTTGTAATGATACTTTGCCGAGGTGTTAAAGAACATTCTGTGCTGTAAGTGGTGAAGAGTTGCAAGTGAAGTGAACCAAGGTTCTAATGCTGTTTTGGAAGACAAGAGATTTCTTTTCCATTTTTATTTACTGAAGGGAACCCACACTAATTGTTATGCATTTTGGAATAATATTGTGGAACCTTTGGGAATACAGATACCAAAGGTAAAAGTTGTTGTGCATTTGTCTGTTGCAGTTATTTTTGATTTGTGTTTTGGAGACTGAAAGTAGTGTTCTATGAGTCCTCATTAACTTTCACAAAAAGGGTATTTGCATTCCTTGGTCTAACTTCTTAGTCTGTGACTTCCATTTAAATCATATAAGGAAAATACAGATTTGGGGTCAGAATATGTTTCTGAATAGGTAAATGGTACATAGATGTCAGGACTGAACTTCTAAACATTGCCAAGTTTCTTGGTCACTGCAGAAAATCAAGGACAGCCTGCAGATGTGTACTGGTGGGGTGGGGGGGGGTGGGAGAGTGAGATATATTGACAATCAGTATTTTGTTAATAATTAACACAGTTTAGAGGCATACTGGCCAGCCAAAAAAGAAAAGTTTAGTTGCAGGATTCAGTTTGGGCCTGTACAGATGAATCCCTCTTGATTTGAGACATAGCTTTCAACCTCTTAGAGCAGGAAATCTGTACAAAGCCATCAGTAATGGGGGGACAATGGCCCAAAAATAGGGACACATTTTAAATATTGCGCTTACAAACTTAGAGCATTGATAGAATAACAGGTTTTGCATTGATATGAATTTTCTGAAGGGTATGAAGTCTGAAACTCAAATGTATGTCATTATTTTCTGACTTCAGCCCTCAATAATTTGCCAGAAAACCACAATTTTATGAGAAATGGACCAAAATATGAGGTAAAAATCTAGACATTCTGTGATAATCTGTACAGTTGAGAGGTATAATCTGAGGTAAATTTAAACCATTCTAGAGATCCTTTAGTACTTAGTACAAGTATTCTGTTTTAGAGACTGTTTGATATGTAGAGGTTAGGGGTTCTGAAATTTATGAGGATGAACAGATGTTAGGTAAAGGGGGTGCCTAAGCAAAAATCTTGATGTTATTAAATATTGATGTTAAAAGTTTATCGTCCTGTATTAGAAGATGGAATAACCTGGGCTGGTTAAAAACTCTTAAACCTGATACACACACTTGTTGCAGGATATTAGGGTTGAGTCCCTAGCAGAGAAAGAACATTCTGAGTATTTTTTGTGAGTTGTGGAGTATGTTTTTTTTTTCCTTTTTTCAAACACCTTTATTGAATTATCACTTGTCACATAGGCAAATTTACATTCATATAAAAGTAATCAAACTATATTAACATACCAAACATTATACCAAATAATATCACCAGTACAGAAAGCTCCAAAATGTTCAAGCTCACACTAAAAAAACTACCTCTACAAATCCTGGACCTGACTTTGCCCAACAACTAACATCTAATTTCCCACCCTCTTATGTTTCTCCTCTCTCTGCTCATCTGCAACCTGCCCTGTAGCATCCTACCAACTTTAGTCTTCCTATATCTCTTTCTCCTCTCTCTTCTCATCTTCCACCCGCCCTCTAACATCTTGCCAACCTTATTCTTCTTTGCTCACCCCTCAATCCTTCAGTTTATAGCATGGAATCCACCTTATATCCTACTTACTATAACACCTCACATAATCTCCTAGTAACTTACCCCTCCTTTTTAATTATACTTTTACGCTCTAAACTTTTCATGTGTGTTTTATTATCTTCCATCTCCAAAGCCACATAATGTTCTATGTTTTTAATCTAATGACTATTATATACTTTATAAAAAAATATCTAAATGTAAAATTATTATGCACATTCTCTTACCTAATGTGCCTCTAAAACTATGTAATGATGTCTTTAATTTGATGATAAATTAACTGCTGTTGTTCTTAAGTTACTGTTGGAGCTTTTCTCCCAGGGCCTTCACTGAAAATGAGTTTCTTATCCAGTCAGACTTTCCCGGTCACCGAATGTCAATGGATAAATAAATAATACTTCACATATATTGCTATATATCATATAACCTAAGCAATATTACATAATTATTCAATTCCTGCTTTTTTTTTTAAATAGAAAAACCGTTAATAAACCATCCCTTACTACGTAGGCAATCACACATTTATATAAATGAAAACAAACCATACTGACACAATCCTAGTTGCAAGCATTTTACATCACAAATCATACCGACACACTCCCAGTAGCAAACATTATACATCACTTATAATGTACCCAATCTTTCTCACTCAAACATTACATAGCTCATTTAAGTCCTGCCGCCTTTTAGACCTGATTCCTCCCTTCTATGTATTGTTCCCACAATTCCCATTTTTCCTATGTAGTTTGCTCCTCCCCTTTTCTAAAGATCTCAGTTCCAGTTGTTTTAACTCTGTTACTATATTCACTACTTCCAGTGTAGCTGGTTTAGATTTTGATTTCCATTTTCTAGTAATTGTTTTTTTTGGCAGCCACCATTATTAGAAACATCAAGGCCTTACCATGTCTAGGGAATTCCGATTCTGTATCATAGCTCAGAAAAATCATCTCCCTTGTCAAACCAATCTGCCCACCCAGCATCTCCGACAGTGCATTCCACAGAGAATCCTTAAAGTCCACCACTACCCAGCACTCCCAGAAAATGTGTTCCCAGTTACGTCTTTCTTCCCCTTCACACCTCCAACATTTACTGTCTGCCCGAGGAAAAATTCTCTGGCGTCTACTTGGGGTATAAAAATATCTATGTAAACATTTCCAGGCAAAAATCCTTAATCTTCTAGACTTTGTTGCATATTTGGGAGACATACATATATCCTCCCATTGTTCTTTGTGAATTGATTATCCAGTCTATCTTCCCAATCATTTCTAACCTTCTCTGATTTATTCTTATAGTTATCATGCAATATTTTATATGCTTTACTAATTATTCCTTTTTTAATGGCAGCTTCTGTTCTAGATTCTATTAAAAACTCTACCAGTTCTGATCTTTTCTTTAGGACCCCCCCCCCATTTCTTTCTCTTTGCATATACTCTGATATCAATCCCTGATAGGAAAGGCAATCTCTAACCTGCAGTCCAAATAAATTCTTGGCGTCTTCCCATTCTATCTTCTTTCCCTCTCTAGTTATTTGCTCCCAATACCTTGGTTCCTTTGCCAGTTTTTTCCAATAAATTCTGGCCCCCTCTTGCCTGTTGTTTGTATCCCTAATTGCAGTCATCCATATCAGCAGAATTTCCTTTCTCCATTCCTGTGTCGGTTTAGTTTTTAGAATACTTTCTGCTACTTTATGGTTATAGCATTTTGCATGGTTATTGTTATTCTCCTTAAAGGCCTTCATCCAAAATCCCAGTCTCTCCTTGTTTCTTGAGCTCCCCTCTTGTTTTATCATCATCACTTTCCATTTTGAATATAGTTTACTGCCTGTGCTATGTATAGGTGTCTTAACTGTGTAGTTCTGAAATACCCCTCAAACTGGGTAATCCCAATTCGCCCTGTTCTATTGGAAGAATCAGCTTATCCCACTTAACTCTTGCTGTCTTTCCCTCCCAGATAAAGTCCTTCAGCTCTTTATTAATTGCTACCCACAACTTCTCCTCTGGTTGATAAAAATATGCCTGACCTGTGTATAACAAAATGTAAAAGAACGCTGTGCCCCTAAGTGTCTTGAAACACCAACCTGGTCTTCAGGAATAAGCCGAGCAAAGTGATATTTAAAATAGAAATAAATTTATTACATTATTAAAATAATAAAATATAAGTTAAGCGCTTTCACTCGCAAACTGCGAGCTTCATCAGAACTCCATTGAATCTGAATAGTTTCGTTTAAATAACTTTTTTGGTGCCGAAGTGCTACATTTGAATAATTTTAAAGGTGTATACACATTGAATATATGTATGCCATGATACTAAGTAACATAACAGTAACTACATTCATCTCACAATGACAACCCTTACACATATATAAAATACAAATGATCATGACAGTAGTAACCATACTATATCTTAATATAATATATAAGAAATACATATCTAAATAAATAACGGCCTTCTGCTGTCTGTAATAATACAAAACTAATCTATTACTTAAAAATGTTAAAAAACTAAATTTTTTGATGAAAAAATAAAAAATTATTTAATAAAAATAAATATAAATGAAAATAAATGAACTGTCTATGTAAATGATAATGCTGGCTTTATGGTAACATAATCATTTAGTCCTGGTGCAGTAGAAGCGTCTGTGTATAACTGCCACCATAATTCTTTATATGACAACAGTCCTTTAAAATCTCCTCCTCTAGATTTAAATAATACACTTTCGAGAATGGCAAATTTAAATGTATGGGTATGTCCATATTGTTTGATATGCTTGTATAAAGCATTTTTCTCATCACTTGTCTTAATGCTGTATTGATGTGCATAAATACGTTTATTTAACTTTCTTTCCGTTTTACCTATGTAAAATCCGGAACATACTGTACACTTTGCCATATAGACAACCCATCTAGTATTACAATTTCCATGAGCAAACCTTATATGTGTCTTACGTATATTATCCAAGGTGATATTACTTCAATGTGTATACACCTTTAAAATAATTCAAATGTAGCGCTTCAGCGCCAGAAAAGTTATTTAAACGAAACTATTCAGATTCAATGGAGTTCTGATGAAGCTCGCAGTTTGTGAGTGAAAGCGCTTAACTTATATTTTATTATTTTAATAATGCAATAAATTTATTTCTATTTTAAATATCACTTTGCTCGGCTTATTCCTGAAGACCAGGTTGGTGTTTCAAGACAGTTAGGGGCACAGCGTTCTTTTACATTTTGTTCTGTTTGTTTTTTGAATGCTGAGTCTTTGGATTTGGTTCTGTTGTGTTCGTTCCCTATGGAGTCTGATCGAGACGCCACTTCACCGTCATCTCCTCTGGTCACTCGACGTGAATGGAATAAGATGCAAATACAATTGACTGAGCTCAGAGGTGAAATACAGAGACTGTCTACATTATTAACATCTGTTGGCAGTTTAAAGAATGACCACCACATTTCTACTACTAGTGGTGATTCTGTTTTACAAGGATGTACTATTCATAGTGTAGCCGCTCAAGGCTTCTCTAAAAAAGATGCAATAAGCGGTAGCTTTGAAACATTGGCTGACACCTGTTCCCAACGGCTACCAATGCTACCGGATATTCCTAATGGACAAGGTATTAGACAAAACAGCGTGAGTCTCATTGATTTGCCAGCTCCCCCAGTACCTACCATTTTAAGGTGCAGTAGTCGGCTAGGTATTTCGGATTTCACTTTCGATTTTTCCTTTGGTGACACAGAAGAGGAAGCTAAACGGATCGGAACCAAGCCTAAACGGCCGATACTGAAAAGAACATATGCACAGATGTAACAGAATATTTAAAACAGTGATAATTTATGTTGTGGGACAGAGTCATCAGTTCCTAAGGACAAAATACCATCTAATTGATTGAAATCTTTTTTGGACACCAATTGTAATTTTCAGAACACTATTACTGAACAAAAGCACAGTGACTCTTTTGTTCCACAAGGTACTTTAAGAGACATTATTTATTCATTGGGCAAAAAGCTCAATATTATTAACACCTTAAAATTAGATAATACATATTTGATGAAATGTATTGAGCTTAAAATAGTCCCTAATGGGCTCAGATTTTTTAAAACACCGATGGGTATAGACTCAGCTGATATAAAATCTGAATTTAATCAGTTATTTGATTCATTTGGTATGCAGTATATGCAAACACTTATCAAATACAACGATGGACAATTGGTTAAGTTTATGTTGGAAGTGGAAAAGCTTAATGATGTAATATTGAATGATTTATTATTCCCTCAATGGGAAAGATTATATAGAAAGCAGTTTAATATTGCTGAATCTAACACAAAGAAAGCGTTTCAAAGGAAATATCATAAACTCCAGAGAGACACTGAGCAATATCAGAAATGTACAGCATATATCTGGGGAAAACATGCAGAGGGTTATCCTGTTAAGAAATATAATACAGGGAAGTACACTTCTAATTTATATGATAAAAACAAATTTTCCAATGTACATTATAGAGATAATTATAAACATTATTTACAGGAGGATGATGACACACATTTTTTATATCAGGGGGGCAACATAACACAGCCAAGGGAGAGGAAATGGGGAGGATATCCCAAGGAAAATTACCTATAAAACCATCTGCAATTTTCCAATTGACTTCAAATTTATTACAAAAGGAACCAATAAAATCTAAGAAGACACCTACTAAGATTTTAGACACAGGTTTGGAGTTTACTGAAACAACATGTAGTAGTTTAATGTTAAATATTGACGCTAAAGAAGAAAAGCGACAAAACTGTTATAATGAAAATGCAGATGAAATTGGAACAGGGTCTTTACAAGATTTACAGTGTGAGCGTATTGTTAAGGATGGTGTAGTTAATACGTATGAACATTTTAATATATACAACTACACAGATCTATCATTGAATACTACATTTTTCACACTTTTTTCTAAAGGTACGAAATACATACCAACTACAAAATTTAGACTTGTGGATTGTCTTACTGAGTTAAAAAAATATATTAGGAAACTCAATTTAGCCATCACCTTTAATAACAAAGGCAGTCAGTCCCATAATCAGAGAGAACACGGCATATTAAAGAAAAAAAGTACATTTATGCCACCAATGCACCCACTCATTTCAGTATATGATAAATTAGTTTCTAGACAAATCTGTCAACTACAGAACCATCTTAAAGGTGTCAAAATGTATTATAATTTGCCTGATGATGAGTTTAAACTGTTGCAAGATCTTAGGAGAGACAAGAGTATTAGAATTATGAAACCCGACAAAGGGGGCAGGATTGTTATTTATGACAGTACAGAATATACTTCTAAAATACATCAATTATTATATAACTCTGGCAATTATGAGATAGTTTCATTAAATGAAATAAATATAGCATATCGACATATCGATTTACATATAGAAGAATTTCTAATTGATCAAAGAATTACGATGGACATTTATAATTATTTAAAGGTTGAACATCCTATCTTAGCATCTATCGTAGGAATACCTAAAGTACACAAATGTACTGATAATCCACCATTTAAACCTATTATATCTGGAAGTAGATCAAAAACTTTTCCACTAGGTACAGCAGTTGACAGATTTCTTAAACATATATATGATAGAATCCCACACTTAGTCAAAGATTCGTGGGAATTTTTGAGAAATTATCCAGTCAACTTATGGCATTCAGATCTTTAATTTGTCACGGTGGACGTTATTGGCCTATTTTCATGTATTCCGAAAGAAGTTGGATTAGAGGCCTTTGCATATAGTATTAGAATATGGTGGCTTAGAATAGGATAAAGTATGTTTGATTATTGAACTAATGTCCATAGTATTGGAACATAGCTACATTAAGTATGAGGGTGAATTTTTTAGACAGACTAATGGCGTAGCTATGGGAGCTGCATGTGCTCCCATCTACGCCAATTTAGTTATGCTTGAATGGGAGGAGACTAAGCTATTTACTAGCGAATTCTTTAAAAATGTCTGATACTACTCGCGTTATTTGGATTATATATATATATATATATATATATATATATATATATATATATTATGGGATGGCAACAAAGAAGTATTAGATCAATTTGTGGATTTTTTTAACTCAAGTAGTACATATTTGAAGTTTACTTATTCATTTAATATGGAAGGACTCCCTTATTTTGATACTTACATTTCCAAAGGTGAAAATAGTTTTAAATCTAGACTGTTTAGAAAACACACATTTTCTAACAGTTATCTAGAATTTTCTAGTAACCATCCAAGGGATTTATTTATTAATATATTTAAGGGTCAGATTATACGGGCAATAAGAATGACCTCTACCTATCTTGAGATGTTGGAAGAAGTTAACTTCATTACTTCTCTTTTCAGGGACAGGGGTTATGATACAAATATGATGAGTCGTATAAGTCAAAATATTATAAATGAATGGGGAAATAAATATATACCCTTATTGGGATATAAATTTGATATCAATAATCCCCAAATTTCTTCCCACAATATTTACTTCCCTGTACCTTGGTACCTGCTCCCATGCTTTTCCTCCCTTGCCAGGGTTTGTTTTTACTATGCAGGCCCCTGTCACATTGAGGCATGGTAAGGTGTCCATGCCTTGCAGTGCTTATGGTGCCCTGTGTTGCTTTCACCGAAGTTTCACTTGACTTGCATAGTCATCAGTACTGCTGTGGTTAGATTTGCTTCATGCCCCATTTATACTAACTTTTATTTTTTTTAAAGACTATACAAAGAGTTCATAAATATGCTCAAGAGCTGATTGTGTGGGGTGGAGAAATAAAGCCCTCACCCTCACTATTATTGACACAGCCTGGATTGAATAGCAACCTAGGTGTTAAGAAGAGACTGAGAGGGAAGGTGGGAATGAGTGGTTGCTTTTGGCTTGCTGATCTTATTGAGAGGGAGGCTATACTGACCTCTAGTGGTGGTAATCTGATGCAGCAACAGAGCAGGTCACAGCATGTGTAGGAGTTCACCAAAAAGTACACTGCAAGAGATCAGAGCATGCATATAGCACATAACCGGGTATGTCACAGAGTCGGGGGGGGGCAGACCCTTGGACTATATACATAATATATATATATATATATATATATATATATATATAAAGGGTTGGGATGGTTAAGGTGTTTGCCTTACAAACACAAGGTGCAGGGTTTGAATCTCACAAGGGATAATTGGCTAGGTTTAAAATGGCTCGCAAGGGCAGTTAGCCTAGTACTAACCTATGAACCTATGAACCTATAACCATATTAATGGAAAACAGGTTCTTGATATTGTATAGGTTCATAGGTTTATACTAGGCTATCTGCCCTAAGGCATTTATAAGCCTAGCCCAAATTATTGTGGCTTACGCCACCCCTTATATGAAAAAATACTGTGCCCATTAGTTTGTTGTGCCTCTGTCCAGCAGTGACCCAGAGATGATTCCCGGGGTAAACCTACGATCTCCCATCCACAGGTCTAGATTTCTCTTGAACAGAGTCAGCGAGGTGCTCTGCCTCACATGGACCGGGATTTTATTCCACAGCATAGGGAGTCTCTGAGTGATAAATCTATCCCTCCAGCACGTCCTATTTATATCCGTGCTAAGGTTTAAGTCGCTTGCTCTAGTGGTTTTGGTGGATTTGGATTTTTGAGGTGGAGCATGTCCATTAATTCCGGGTTGGACATGGCCTTGTATGTCAGGCACATGTCACCTCTGAGCAGACGGTATGCGACTGAATAGAGCTGGAGTTTCTTCAATCTGGCAGCATATGACAGATTTTGGAGTCCCTTTATCCTTTGGTGAGGAACTTTTGGGGTCTCTCCAATTGCTGCAGATGTCGGGTGAGATACATCCCGAATGGGGCATTGTACTCGATCATTGGTCTGATAAGTGAAGAGTACAGGGAACAATGACCTCACTAGATCTGGATGTGAATCCCTTCATGATCAGGTGGGCAATGTAGAAGGTCTTTCTAACCACTTTAGCAATGTGAGTGTCAAAAGAAAGGCCACTGTCAACCTGGGTCCCCAGGTCCCTGATAACCTCTTCTGTGCTTAGTGGATTGCCACCTATATGTTAGCCTGGGGTTACCTTGTTTTTCCCGAAGGGTATGACTATACATTTTTGGCGCTTAACTTCAGGCCATGGCTCTGGCACCAGCTATCTGTTTCCGTGAGTCCCTTCTGAAGGATATCAGTGTCCGATGCACTTTCCACTATGGCCCAGTTTGCAGTCATCTGCAAACTTTGTCAGCCAAAGTCCTCCCATGTTGGCCTGTACTTCTGAGAAGTAGATGCCAAACAATAGGGGCCAAGGACCGAGCCCTGTGGGACACCACTTGTGACCGGCTTGGAGTCTGACACAGCGCCAGCAACTCTAACCCTGTGGGTTCTGTCCTTAAGCCAGTTTGCAACCCATCTTGTGACATATGGGTTTACATTTAAGCTGGTAAGTTTTTCTACAATACCCGAGTGGGGTATTGTGTCGAAAGCCTTTGCAAGGTCAAGGTAGGCTGTATGGACTGCCTTTCCCTCATCAATGGCCTTGGTGACTATTTCAAGAAGTCCACCAAGTTCAAAAGGCATGATCTTCCCTTGACAAAGCCAAACTGGGTCGGGTCCAATGTCTGCAAGTCCCCTATATCTTTGTTTATGAGCTCCATTATGATCCTCTCCATAGCTTTGCAGACTAGACTTGTTAAGCTTATGGGGCGGTAATTACCAGGGTCCAGAGGCGCCACCTTTGTGGAGTGGGACCACAGTTGCCGTCACGCCACTCCTTGGGCACGTATCCTGTGGTAAGGCTGAGATTAAACAGCTGCCTTATGTGCGGGTTTAATTCCTCATTTAGCTCGTGTAGCACACAGCCGGGGACACCATCCGTCCCATTGATGCTGTGTTTTTAGCTTTAGAGAGCAGCTTTCACCTGCGCATTTGAGATGTCCGGGAGGCTACACTGGCTGGGATAGTTATCTCTCCTTTAGGGGAGAGGGGTGAAGTTTGCACTGAACCTGTCTGCCAGTATGTTGGCAATGTCTGTGGGTTCAGTGATTTTGTATCATTTTGGACTAATTCTGAGCATATCTGTGAGTTTCCACCCAGGTTCCTAACATAGCTGAAAAAGGCCTTATGATTGTCCTTTGAATCCATGGCAATTTTTCTCTCAAAATTGGCCTTAGTTGATTTTATGAGTGCTCGTAATTTTTACTAATAATGATCAGGGTGACTTCCCTTTTATGGATTTTGTTCTATCATGTAATAGCTTTCTCCTCTTATTGTAAAGTTTGTTAATGGCTGGGGTCCACCAGACTGGACGTTTGCCCTTTGTGGAAAGAGTCTTGGTTTTATTTGGGATTGCCTGATCCATGCAGTCCTGGAGGTGTTCATAGAAGGCATTTGTAAGGGCTTCCGCAGCTTGGGTTGTGGTTTCCTCTGACTCAGGGGCCTTGAAGGATACCACACACCAGTCTTGAGTAGTGTGAAGTTTGCTTTAGAGAAGTTCTTCACTATGGTCTTTTGTTTGGGGTGGGGGGATGTGGATTTCCAGTGAGATTAGTTTATGATCAGATCTCACCAATGAGGGATATACTTCGGTGTGGAGCATTTTGTCCCCATGTTTGTGACAATGAGATCTAGTATATTTTCTCCTCTCGTGGGAACAGTGACTAGCTGTTCCATGGCATTTGAATTTATGAACTCCAGGAACCGTTGGGCTAGAAAGTTAGGGCTTGAGTAATGTTCCCAGTCTATATTCGGGTAGTTGAAGTCACCTAATATGATGGTGTTTGGAGATACATTTATATCTCCAGTGTCTTCAGGAAGGCTGTGTGGGGTTCCTGAGTTTGAGAGGGTGGCCTGTAGCATGCTACAATTTGTAGAGCAGTCTTGCCTATTGTTAGTTGCACCTGGATGGTTTCCGAAGCTTCATGCGTTGCCACCAACCTGGAGGTGTGAGTATCCTTTATGAATATGGATACACCCTCCTTTTGTGGAGTGGTCCGGGTTTTGGGGCCGAACGCATGATATGAGGTAAAACCTAATAGTGCCGGGTGCTCTCAGGAGCCTTGAACCAGGTTTCAGTTACAGCACAGACATCGATGTTCTCCATACTGAGAAGGGCCTCGAGTGCGTGCATTTTGAGATTTAGACTTCTGGCATTGAGCAGCATTACCCTCAATTTCTTCCCATTTTTGTTTTCTAGGGTGGTAGGTTTAGAATTTGAGCCTTGCCTAAAAAGGCACTATGGGGGTGGCAAGAGCCTTAGCCAATATCCGGAATCCCAGGGTGACAGGTGCAAGCCGTCCCTCATGGCAGCGTGGCTTGTCAAGCATGTCATCCCAGGCAGACAGACACTGGATCCCCTTTGAATGACACCAGACATTAAGCCAATTGTTAAAGCTGATCATCTTGTCTCTATATTGTGGCATCATTCTTGGTGAAGGAAGGATACTGCTCAGGCTTAGGCTCATACGTGCCTGGGCTACATAATCAGAGAGCTCCTCTATGTCTCTTTTCCTGCAGTCCAGGGAGGTACGTCTCAGGTCGATCACACCAGCATGGACAATGACTGTGTCATATTTGTACTTGCTGTGGAGTGACCCGAGTGCTTGTGTTATGTGGCGGATTCTAGCGCCCGATAGGCAGCTTACTGTGACCCTCTCCTTGTTCAGCCTGGTGAGTGGGACGTCAGTGTGTCTGACTATGGAGTCACCTATGACAAGTATGTTTGGTGTTGTATTTGGCCTTAAGGGCTGTGACTGCTTTGCACACTGCCTTTGTGGTTTATGTGTTGCTTGTGGGGTGTCTTGAGGTAGCAGTTGTTTGGGTGTCTGCTTTGGAGGCCTCTGCTGTTTAGGTAAAGTTTTACTCAGAGCCTCCGAGTATGTCTTTGTGTGTTTATGTGTTTGATTCAGTGGAGTGGTAGCATTATGTGAGGCTGGTTTTGTGGTGTGTGTAGTTGCCTTCTCCTCCTGTCTGGTCTTGCCAGTCCAGAGTTGAGAGAGCTCAGCCTCCAGTTTGGCTAAATAGCTGCATCTCTCGCAAGTATTTGTGTTATGTGGGAGGAGGAGAGGGTTGTCTGTGTACATGAGGCAGTTATAACATTGCCTCAAGATTCCCAGATTCACCAGCTGGACCGGAGAGGAGATTGACAACTGACCTTTGGACATGCTAGAATAATATTGGGAAATCCTTAATTGAAAACAAGGGCCAGTGGGGAGTGAGGGTGTAGTGCTTTTAATATATACAACTACACAGATCTATCATTGAATACTATACATACCAACTACAAAATTTAGACTTGTGGATTGTCTTACTGAGTGAAAAAAGGAAACTCAATTTAGCCATCACCTTTAATAACAAGGGCAGTCCCAGTCCAATCAGAGAGAACCACACATATTAAGAAAAAAGTACATTTAAGCAATGCACCCTCATTTCAATATATGATAAATTGGTTTCTAGACAAATCTCAACTACAGAACCATCTTAAAGGTGTCAAAATGTATTATAATTTGCCTGATGATGAGTTTAAACTGTTGCAAGATCTTAGGAGAGACAAGAGTATTAGAATTATGAAAGGGGCAGGATTGTTATTTATGACAGTACAGAATATACTTCTAAAATACATCAATTATTATATAACTCTGGCAATTATGAGATAGTTTCATTAAATGAAATAAATATAGCATATCGACATATCGATTTACATATAGAAGAATTTCTAATTGATCAAAGAATTACGATGGACATTTATAATTATTTAAAGGTTGAACATCCTGTCTTAGCATCTATCGTAGGAATACCTAAAGTACACAAATGTACTGATAATCCACCATTTAAACCTATTATATCTGGAAGTAGATCAAAAACTTTTCCACTAGGTACAGCAGTTGACAGATTTCTTAAACATATATATGATAGAATCCCACACTTAGTCAAAGATTCGTGGGAATTTTTGAGAAATTATCCAGTCAACTTATGGCATTCAGATCTTTAATTTGTCACGGTGGACGTTATTGGCCTATTTTCATGTATTCCGAAAGAAGTTGGATTAGAGGCCTTTGCATATAGTATTAGAAAATATGGTGGCTTAGAATAGGATAAAGTATGTTTGATTATTGAACTAATGTCCATAGTATTGGAACATAGCTACATTGAGTATGATAGACAGACTAATGGTGCTTGAAGAGGAGACTAAGCTAAACTCAAGTAGTACATATTTGAAGCTTACTTATTCATTTAATATGGAAGGACTCCCTTATTTTGATACTTACATTTCCAAAGGTGAAAATAGTTTTAAATCTAGACTGTTTAGAAAACACACATTTTCTAACAGTTATCTAGAATGGTCTAGTAACCATCCAAGGGATTTATTTATTAATATATTTAGTGAGATTATACAGGCAATAAGAATGACCTCTACCTATCTGAGATGTTGGAAGAAGTTAACTTCATTACTTCTCTTTTCAGGACAGGGTTATGATACAACATACAAATATGTTATAAGTCAAAATATTATAAATGAATGGGGAAATAAATATATACCCTTATTGGGATATAAATTTGATATCAATAATCCCCATAACCATATTAATGGAAAACAGGTTCTTGATATTGTATCTACTACTGTTGATTACAAAAGAGCATGTGTCTTGGAATATGGCCCACATATTGGTAAAATCAAGGGGATCATAACCAACAATTGGAAAATAATAATGACAGATCAGGAAATAGTTAAAATATTGGGACCCCAACCCGTTTTTGTCCACAAAATGGGTCGTAATATCAAAAGTTATTTAGAAAGAGGTGACATTGCAAGACATTTGACAAATAAGAAGACCACTAAATGTGGGAATTGTAAGCAATGTCATGCTATTTTTGATTAAAGTAATATCACCTTGGATAATATACATAAGACACATATAAGGTTTGCTCATGGAAATTGTAATACTAGATGGGTTGTCTATATGGCAAAGTGTACAGTATGTTCCGGATTTTACATAGGTAAAACGGAAAGAAAGTTAAGTAAACATATTTATGCACATCAATACAGCATTAAGACAAGTGATGAGAAAAATGCTTTATACAAGCATATCAAACAATATGGACATACTCATACATTTAAATTTGCCATTCTCAAAAGTGTATTATTTGAATCTAGAGGAGGAGATTTTAAAGGACTGTTGTCATATAAAGAATTATGGTGGCAGTTATACACAGACGTTTCTACTGCACCAGGACTAAATGATTATATTACCATAAAGCCAGCATTATCATTTACATAGACAGTTCATTTATTTTCATTTATATTTATTTTTAGTAAATAATTTTTTATTTTTTCATCAAAAAATTTAGTTTTTTAACATTTTTAAGTAATAGATTAGTTTTGTATTATTACAGACAGCAGCAGGCCGTTATTTATTTAGATATGTATTTCTTATATATTATATTAAGATATAGTATGGTTACTACTGTCATGATCATTTGTATTTTATATATGTGTAAGGGTTGTCATTGTGAGATGAATGTAGTTACTGTTATGTTACTTAGTATCATGGCATACATATATTCAATGTGTATACACCTTTAAAATAATTCAAGTGTAGCGCTTCGGCGCAAAAATAGTTATTTAAATGAAACTATTCAGATTCAATGGAGTTCTGATGAAGCTCGCAGTTTGCGAGTGAAAGCGCTTAACTTGTATTTTGTTATTTTAATAATGCAATAAATTTATTTCTATTTTAAATATCACTTTGCTCGGCTTATTCCTGAAGACCAGGTTGGCATTTCAAGACACTTAGGGGCACAACGTTCTTTTACATTTTGTTCTGTTTGGATTTGGTTCTGACCTGTGTATAAGACTAAAGGGACTGAAACATTTTAACTGCTTGTATCTTACCATCCATACCCATATAACAAAGCTTCCATGTTCTCAGTTTTTGTATTATCTTTTGTTTAGTCTCTTCTCACATATCCTTAGCTGCCACACTAGAATCATTTTTAATCCACACTTCTAAATATTTCATTTTATCATGTCCCCATAAATATGGGTATTCCTGAACCAGTTCATGTGTGGGTACATAACTTAGTACTATTGCATTTGTTTTAGCTTCATTAATTTTGTATCCCAAAAAGATCTGAAACCATCTCAAAATGTTCCACAACACTGTAATGCCTTTTTCTGGTTTTGTCATGTACAAAATGATATAATCTGCAAATAAAAATAGCTTTTCTTGACTACCATACTAATTATATCCTTGAATTTCTGAGTCCCTTATTTTCTTTGCCAATGGTTCTAAATATAATGCAAATAATAAGGGGAAAGAGGACACCTGCCTGCTTCCTCTGCTCAAGTTGAAAGTATCAGAGAGGACCAAACCCACTTTCATTTTCGCCTCCGATCCCTCATATGTTCTCCTAATCAACCTTATAATTTTTTTTCAGAAAATGCAAATGCTTCCATTGCCATGCTCATAAAGTCCCAACATACTCTGTCAAATGCTTTCTCTGCATCAAGACCCACCAACAACAATGGTACCTTCTTGCATTATGCTTCCCTCTGGATCATCAATGTTCTGTTAATGTTGTCAAATGCTTGCCTTCCATCCACAAAACCACATTGATCCATATCTATCAATTATGGCATTACTTTTGCCATTCTTTTAGCCATTATAGACATAACACTTTATAATCATGGTTTAGTATTGAAAAGGGCCTGTGGAGTATGGTCTTGTGGCTCTAATACATGTTTAGGGGTGGTTTCTCTTGAATTCAGCCTTTAAGATAAAGTCTGTTTGATTCAAAATCTGGGAGGACATTCATAGCAGACTTTGAATTTTAGGCTTGTACAAGGAGGCTGGTTAATTTTCACAGTCAGAATCCCAAGTTACATCAGGAACTTTGGGTGAAGTTATAGTCTTGGCTGGATACGATTTTCATTATTTTGCAGGAATAAACTTAAATGCCAGTTTATTGGACAGTATAAAAAGAGAAGATCACTCTTTAGAAACTGCAGATGTTAGGATTTATAAGCAGTTCATTGATGATTATAGACTGAATTAGGTTTTATATTAAAAAGGTCACTTAGAAAGGTTTTCTTTTTACAAGTTTGTTTTTCAAACATAGATGGAGGATTTTTTTCACTTTTTCAGGTTGTAAGACCTAAATAGTAGAAGCTGATTTGTCAGTGTTTGTTGAGAAAATTGAGGTAGAGGGTCTAAAGATGGAGAAAAGTTATTTGTGGAAAAATTATTTTATTTTAGTTTATTTTGTATTCTGATTTGGCTTAAGGTTAACCTGTTGAAAGAATATAAGTAGCTGTGCAATGTTTTATGGATAAGGCAGAATGATTTTCATAAGCTGGTAGAACCTACACAGCTTGTAGATTTACCTGTCATACAAAATGACTCTGTCTGAAACCCTACTAGTGTGTCTCCACAGCATATTGACTCAATTTACCAATTTCCATGCCTCCCTACTAAGTATAATTAATATTCCAGCAAACCCACACTGACTTCACCCACAGTTACTGAGTCTATCAATCACTACAGCACCCACACTGCACCACCAAGCCATCTTACACTTTTTCAATTACAGGTGTCTTAAACCTAAGTATGTTGCCATACAAAATCCAATAAAACTAAAGCATAAGTGCATTTGGCTACATACTTTCCGTCATAACATTTCTACCCAAAAAACAAAGGAGACCTTCACCCAAAAACACAGCAGCTCCAGTATTAAACGTACCATTCTCTTATCCTTTCCCATTCCCCAGTTATCTTCTTAAATATCAGTTTTAGAAGCATGTGCAATAAAATCCAAGACAAACATGCTTGTATTGCCACATATTCCCGAAACATAATCATAGCTACATAAACATGGCTGAGAATATACATAAATTACAATGACATTACCTCACTTGGGTTCAGTATAGTTAGGCTTGAAAGGACGAATATGTGGGCAGATAGAAATGCCAACATATACAACAATTCCCTAAACATAATTACATGGGCACATGAGAGATGATAAGTCAGCAAGCAAAGTAGAGTAGTATTGCTTGAAATTAATTCATTCTGAAGTCTTGGTGAATACCTTCATGAGGTGGACCCTGTTTTTCACAAAGTCTCACTAAACGACACTGATATATAGTCTGTATTTTCTAAAGTATATATCATGGACAGAAGTAGTTTAAAAAATAATAAA
Source organism: Protopterus annectens (assembly GCF_019279795.1). Taxonomy (NCBI): domain Eukaryota; kingdom Metazoa; phylum Chordata; order Ceratodontiformes; family Protopteridae; genus Protopterus; species Protopterus annectens. The sequence goes on from NC_056732.1 coordinate 410,372,380, forward strand.
AAAAATAGCTGGGTGCACAAGACCCATGACAAAAAAGTGCCCACTTCTGGTAGGCGTACTGGTACCAGGACTAGAAAAAAAATGACAGTGTAGAATCCCCAAGACATGGAAACATTCATACAATGGGGCTAGGCCAGGCCCAGGGGGAGGATGGCCTCCCCGTTGTAGAAGGAAGTAGTAGTCCACAAAAATCACAAAAACTGATAGGCCAAAAAAGAGCCATAAAGATGACAGAGTGGACTATTGAAGATAAGAAGTCATGTATTGTTACTATTATGGAAGAAGACAGAAGATATACAAAATGATTAATGGAGAAATTAGAGGAAAAAAAATACTTGCACAAGAAAAACTGTCAGAAGTTTCAAATAAAAATTTGTGTTCATCAATACAACAGATTTGTGAAAAACATTATATAAACCAGAAAATGTTGGTCGGTTTGAAAAAGAAGCAATTGAGGAAATGCAAAAATATAAAGAAAAAAATCTAGAGATTTTTGAAAATTATAAAAAAGAAATATGGATGTGGCCAATAAATAGAGATTTGATATGGTGCAATATTTATGCAGAAGAGAAAGCCAAATTAATCAATATAAAAAAGGCAACCCCAAAGATATTCAAAGAGACCTACAGGCAAAGGCATCCAGATATGTAACATTTCACAATACAAAAAATAAGGTCACAAAGAGGGAACGTAGAACAGAAGATTAGTAAAGTAGAATTTAGAAATAGAAGTTGAAGTTATGGAATACCTGCAAAGTAAAGGATTTAGTGTAGAAAGTCTAATACAGGTTATATCACAGCATTATAGAACATTGTGTCCCCCTAGTAAGGAGAAACAGTAGGAGCAGGAGACATCGGAAAAAGAAATATGTACATAGGAAAGAAAAAGAGATTTAATATGGTGCAATATTTATGCAAATAAGAATGCAAAACTAATCAATACAAGAAGTGTAGCACCATAGATATTTGAAGAGAAATACAGGCAAAGGCATCCAAATATAGAACATTTTAGAATTCAAAAAATAAGAAAACAAAGAAGAAAAGCAGAAAAGAGGATTAGTAATGGAGAAGTTAAAGAAATAGAAACTGTGGTTATGGATTACCTGCGAAGTGAAGGATTTAGTGTAGAAAATCTATCTCTGATAACATCACAGCAAGATAGGGAAATGGGTATCCAAATTAAGGAGAAACCAGTAGAGGGGAAAACATCTGGTCAGTTGCCATATGAAGATACTTTGGAGCTTTCCATATGAAACCAAGTTCAGTCTGAGTTGCACAGCAAGGGAAGGAACAGGAAACTGTGGCAACTCTGATGCAGTCAATGTTGTAGAGTGATAGGTTAGTGCGTTCCCTTATGGAAGAGCAACAGATGACACAGGATGAAACTGAACAGAATGTGGCACAGGAAGATGTTCTGGAACTTTCTATAGGATGCCTGCAGGAAATGGAGAACAAAGAATGTACACTCAGTTCAGAAGAAAATGATCTAAGAGAAGAGTCGCTTGATTTAATAGAGATGGAGACACATATTAAGATCAATGAAAGAAATAGAGTACAGAAAGTCAATAAACTCCAAAAGTTAGAAGTTTGATAAAACAAATGTACACAGTATTAGAACTGTTCATAGAGATTTATGTGATGTGACAGAAGTAAATAGGATATATTACTGTGTAGCTAAATTAATAACAGATAAACCCCCGGATTCTCAAAAGCTTGCACGGAGTGCAAGATTGGTGCAGGAACCCATGCAGGCAATATGTCTGCCATGTGATCCAGGAACAGCCTGCAGGGGTGTGCACGAGCTCTCCTGCACTAATTTTGCATGGACTAAGTCCTGGTATGCAAATCACCCCATTTGCAGGTGAAATCCATGCAAATTAGGTGATTTTGCAATCCAGGAAGCTCGCAACAGTCTGTGCAAGACTAGTGCTATCTGCAGAAATGTACTTGGTTAGTAACTGAGTACATTTCTGCAAAATCCAAAATGGAGCTTTGACAGCTCCAAATAAAGGCTGCATATCATTGAGGAAGCATGCCAATGGCCAAGTATAAGGCCATTGGCATTGCAAACAATACAAAAAATAAAAAAATCAACTTTATTTTTTAGCCGATCTCAGCTGTTTAAGCGTAGGTCAGCGGCGCGCAAACGGGATCGCGAGGAAATAAGAAAATAAGCCTAAAATAAGCATTCTAACTAAAATCACTATTCTGCCATGCAAGTCAATGGCAGGCAGAAGACAACATGGCCAGTGAGTAGTGGTTGCTAAGGGGGGAGTCTCAGTGTGACACATGTAACTATGCATTAGCAGGTAATCCTATGCAAATGAAGGGAAGGTTAGTGAATCCCAGTTTTCCCCAGCATGTGAGTCAGGTCCTAACAGTGTAAGAGTCTGAATAGCTGTGTGCAAGCCTAGGAGGTAGGTGACATCATGGGTGTGTGTCAGGCATACTGTAAGCGGACTGGAGCCTTGTGGCTTGGGTTTGCTCCTAGCTTAGCACAGCTAAGCTAGGGGGTGTGACTAAACCTGCCTAGCACTCTTTACAAAGCGTAAGTGGGTGTGCGCACCTCACACCATGTTTTACAGCAAGTAAAAGGAAGTTAAACCTGGAAATAGCAGCAGTGTGCACATTTGAGCACTCTGTTTGCGCGGCGCGCACACAGGCTTAAACAGGGAGACAATGAGAAGGGAAAACAGCAGTAGGAAGATATTCAAGGAGAACTAGCATAGCTGCCAGGCGAAATGTATCAGAATCAGCCAATTACACAGGAAGCAGACTAGCCCAGCCCAGACCACTACTATAAACTAGGCAAACATCTTCCCCTTTGGTTTTTCCCATACTCTACACCACCGGTGTATACAAGCGGGGAAATTTTAACAAACAAACCTACAAAATGAGAAGGGCTGCAGCAGGCAATATAGAACAACATGTGCAAGAGGCTGAGGGTGGTGAGGATGTGAATGCTGCTGAACAACCCACAGTGAGGAGACAGAGAAGAGTGTACAGACCCAAGGTAACCTACCAGGGGCTACATGAGCTGGAGATAGTGGAGCGCTATAGGGTGGAAAGAGACCTCCTACCGCAAATTGTTGAGCTGTGCCGGCCACACCTGACACATCAAACTGACTGAGGGAAACCCATCTCAGTGGATACCAAGACATGTGTAGGCCTAGGCATACTAGCCACAGGTAACTCCCAAAGCACAACTGGGGATATCATGTGGATCTCACAGGCATCAGCATTCAGAGTATTCCACCAGTTCCTGGATGCCATGTCAGCACATGCCAGTGACCACATATATTTCCTCAACACCCATGAGGTGTTGACCAGCAATATGCGTCTCTTCCACCAAATAGCAGAATACCCTGGGGTAGTGGGTGGTATAGATTGCACGCACATATGCATCAAAGCACTACCCGGTGAGCAGGGTAGGGCCTACATCAATTGTAGGGGCATCCCCTCCATCAACTGCCAGGTCGTATGTGATGCCCAAGGCATTATAATGAATTTGTGTGCTGGCTGCCCTGGAAGCTATGACGATTCCCACATATGGTATCTGACACAGCTGTACCAGAGATTTGCCAATGGAGACATCCCCTACGGTCACCTAGTGGGGGATGCTAGGTACACACTGGAGCTGTGGCTGATGACACCCATCAGAAATGCATACACACCTGAACAACAACGCCATAATGAGGCACACGCACAGGCCAGACATATAATAGAGCATGTGTTTTGGATGCTCAGGATACAGTTCCGGTGTCTGGACAAATTCGCTGGAGCCTTGCAGTATTCACCAGCTACATGTACCCACATTGTTGTGGTATGTGCTATGTTACACAATATGACCCTTCGGAAACAGCTGCAGCAGGAACAGCATGGGGCAGGGCCACACAGCCCCCCACCAATGCCAAGGCCTGCACAGAGTGAATCAGAGGAGGAACAACCTGAGCCTGCCCCAGTAGGCAGAAGGAGGCATGCCCAGTATGCCCTGGCCTTGGCAAAGAGGCAACGCATAGCACATGCACTGACACAGTAGGGACCCAGAGAATGACACCTTTCTCTGACTCACACATACAGTAAAAGGGATGCCAAACATGACACTACCTGTGCTCAACCATGTATAGGGAGTGTACTATGTGCATCCAACATAGGCGGCCCTCCAGCACCATCCGCAAGTCTGGAACACCCTCAAGGTAAGTCAATCAACCTACCAATTGCCAAAAGGAGTAGAATGTGTTGTTACCTGTAGCTATGGTATGGATGTGAGCAAGCAAGGGAATTGGGTGGCTGAATGTTATGGCGGCAGACAGTAGACGCCCATAGTGGCACCATGACATCTGTAACACATACTGGAATCACCATAGTATCCAGTACTACACAGGGTGACAAAACCCACTACAGGAACTGTGCTGAGTGACATGTGTGTCCATATGACCCACACATGCCAGTCAGGATGGCTCACATACCCAATAACAGTCTCAGCCAGCAGAACAGGTGTAGACAAACCCAAACACAGCCTGTGCCATGGCCCCAGAATGATGGCTATGGTTAACCTCCCCCCAGGCCTACACAGACAGACCACAACAGGGCAGGCAGTGGGATGTTAGCTCTGAAGGGTAGGAAGTCAGACAATATGTAAGGCAACCAAAGCCACGATCTGTAGTACACTGGTATGCCTCTAGTCAACATGATAGTTAGCAATACAGAATGAAATGGAGTACCTGACATACCAGTACAGTCATAGAAAATGGGTACAAGTGTCACATGTGCCCTCCCACATTCTACATTGTAATGTAATAGCAGGCAGGTGTGTCCCCCCACCCTGTGTAGAAATGTAGAAATAGTCTGGTGTACCCACCTACCCTACATAGTTATGTAATAACAGTCAGGTGTGCCCCCCCAACCCTATGTAGAAATGTAGAAACAGTCAGGTGTGCCCCCCACAGCTATGCAGAAATGTAGTAACAGTCAAAGCCAAATGATCGATGGATACCCTGCAGAGACAGCATGCTACCCGTCAGTGTACAGCACAAAGTCAGCACTGCAGCCCAGACTACCTGGACACAATCCACACATTCAATACAGACGGCCATACTGGGGATGCTCACACACTTAGAGAAATGAAGGCAATGTCAGTCAACAACATACTGAAAGGCAGTGGCGGCTGGTGACTTTAAATTAAAGGGGGGGGTTGAAGGAGACAGCTGAATGGGTGGGGCCAATGGGAAAGGGTGTAGCCAACTAGAAAGGGGTGGAACTATGCTCAAAACCACAACAACTGGAACTTTAATTAAATACGCTGCCCTGGGTGCCAAACCATCATTACAAAAGTCCAATCAAGACAAACTGAAGTGTAGAAGAAAAAAATATTTCAAAGCATTGGCTACATGACAACTTACTTAATATCTAGATGGAAACACAAAGGTTGTGATGCATGAAAAAATAAATTACTTTTTAAATACATTACTGGAATGCCAGTCAAAATCAAGTATAAAAAAAAACAAGCAGCACTCAACTCAAACCACTTCTTCTTGCACTGTAGTTCTAATTATAATTCATATTCAGCTTTATAAAATTACCAAGTAGCATGCTGAAAGTAACAATCTCTGTGTGATACTCCACTTGTAAAAATGTTTCTTATCCAAAAAAGACCAGCTGCCTGACAACAACTATCTACTTGTTGGGGAAGACATGATCAAAGTAAAAAATGAACAGCAAACAAAAAACAAGCTCAAGATAAATTGCTTAAAGGATTACTGCACAAGTTATGGACCACACATGATAGACTGGCATTCTATTTAGTTTATGGGTAAAGCCTGCAAAGATGACTGCAAGTCTCTAACAAATGTAATGAGCTTCTGAAAATACTGTAATCCTGTCCTTTATTACAAATACTGTCATATGCATTTCAATATCTAAGGCTTGTATGTTATCTAGTTATGTAAATATTCTCTGCATGGCAACAACAAAAAGGCTTTCAGTGTTGGTAATTCTTTAACAGCATGCTTATTAAAGCTTACTTGCATCTTACAATCTCTGACAAGCTTACCTGATGGTCATTAAAGCATTGTTACTTAAACACAGAGCAACAGGGCACTGTGACAGCATGCATTTTGTGAATAATAAAAATCATAAATCAACAGTATAAAAATATGACAAAAAAACAGAACATTCTGCAAAATCAAGGACAGATGAAAAGCCACGGTCATACTTGTGGTCTACCTTGAATGGAGGAATACTCTGCACTCTTACACTGCATAACTGCTCCTTGCCTTGCTTGGACATGTCCAGAGCCACTACAATGGGGAGTGGGGTGCAACAAGTATGTCACAATTTGAAATGTCCCTGGCTGACAGTGATGGCTCTGACACTCATACCTCATAACCTCAGAGCAAGAAATCTGGACAAAGCCATACATAGAAGTGGGACACAGGCCCAAAAATAAGGACACTTTTTAAATATTACTCTTGTAAACTTAGAAAGTAGTAGGTCTTGCATTAGTATGAATTTTCTGAAGGGTATGGAATCTGAATCTCAAATGTCTGCCATTATTTCTAACTTCAGTCTTTAATGATTTACCACCAATTTGCCAGACAACCACAATTTTATGAAAAACAGACCAAAAACATGATGCAAAAATATAAAATTGCACACAATACAGCTGGGAACCTGTCAAAGAAGAGACACATTTTTAATATTAGTACTGTTAACTTGAACAGCTGACAAAAATAAGAGCATCTACATGCATTTCTGAAATAAAAGTAATCTATAACTCTGATCATTACAGTTATTTATAATTGTAAACCCTCCATGTTTTCTTCCAAAATTGCCATTTTGTGGATGGATTATTAGGGGGAGAGCAACATTTTGAGCCAAAATTGGGGACAGTTGAGAGGTTTGGATATTCCTAATTCTATAAAGCAATTTATATGCATGTACCTCTCAACCTCTTAATGCAGGAAATCTGGACAAGGCCAAATATATTGGAGGAACATACAAACAGTACTAAAAATGCTCTTGTATAAACTTAAGACAGTTAATAGAATAACAGGTCTTGCCTTAGCATGCATTTTTCTGAAGGTTATGACATCTGAAACTCAATGTCTCTCATTATTTAGTGACTTCATTCCTAAATGATTTTCCAGAAAACCACAAATTTTATAAGGAACAAACCAAAAATAAGACACACAAATCTATTCATTCTGCAAAACTCTGGACAGTTGAGAGGTATAGTTCAGCTGGGGCCATCTTTGAATTTGCTGCCCTTCCCCCCTCACAAAATGATTGTCGAATGGAGCCTCCCCCCTGCAGCCATTCCAATGTCCCATGCCTTAGTTATTTCACCCCATTTACCATAAACACTGTAATGTGCATACTGCTTTACTTCTGCAATGATTTGGATTTCATTTGAAAGTTTTATTTTGCATTTTACAGCACATACTTTAATAGATATCTGCTAAAAAAAGCAATGCAGTCTCACAATGAAAATAGACTTAGCATTAAAACTTCTCTGCCCTTGAAACTCACATTCATTGAAACAGCATTGAAACCCACGTTCAAAGAAAATACATTTTGCCAGTGGCAGATAAAGATTAACTTTGGGCTGTTTTCAAATCATAGGCCCCTTGAACACGAAACATACACATGCTCTTTGATACACATTACTGATTGTATTAAATTATATTCCTTGTACAATACAGTACAGTTGTTAGAGGGCATTTTAAATTGATTGTTTTGAACATTTTTCCAGTAAGCAATGAAACAAAATGTATGCACCATTAATGAAAAAACTGCCTAATTCAGAACATTTCTATCATAAAAGTCTGCTCAAACTTCTACAGTCTACCAGTATCAGTAAATATGCACAATTTCTGAAGAAGTAAAAGTCATCTAAATAATTCCACATTAAAGAAATCTGTAACGAATGAAGAGATTGCTGCTAGCAGACAACGTTATATGTCATTGTTTCATCTACAAATAAAGTGCCTGTTGCCCTTGAGGAATAAATTGCCTTTCTTTCTTCTTTCGGCTGCTCCTGTTAGGGGTCGCCACAGCAGATCATCTATTTCCATTATCTGCACTGTTGTCCGCATGTATGATTTGGCAAATATTTTATGCTGGATGCCCTTCCTGACGCAGCCCTCCCCATTTATCCGGGCTTGGGACTGGCACAAAGAAATGCACTGGCTTGTGCATCCCCAGTGGCTGGGTTTGAGGAATACATTGCCTATGTTGCATTAAAAAATGATAAGCTAGTAATATCGCAATAGGGAATGGATGGCAAACTGATAATGGGTTCATAGTTACTAGGTATCTTCATCAAAAAGGACTGCAGCATCCACCTCCTTTACAACACAGTACAGTATCAGCAATGTATTTACCTACTGTGGGAGTAGAACCCACAGCCTTCTCCATCAAAAGCAAGTACACTACCTGTTGTGCTATTAACAATGCAAGCCAACCCAGCATAAGCAGCACTAAACTTTTGTTCCCCTGCAGCTCTCAGCTCCTTGTAAAATCTACCCGACACTCAGCTGTATCTCTGAATTTTGCAGCACAAGAAATCTGGAAAAAGCCAAAATGTATTGGGGGGGGGCAAAAGCCCAAAAACCAGGGACACATTTTAAACATTGCTTGTATAATTTTGGAAAGTTGCTAGAATAAAATGCTGTGTTACCACCATATATTTCACTGCCAAGTCTTGAACCCAGGGGACCCTGTGCAAAACACTCAGAGCAACATACCACTATGCCATATCATCTGTTTTGTGAAAGAAAGGAAGACTGAAACTTAAATGGCTATCATTTAGTGAATTCACTTCTCACCATAGCTGTCAACCTCTTAGCACAATACACCTGAACAAAGCTAATAATGGGGGAATACAGCCCCCAAACATATTCAGTGAATTCAGTTCTCACCATAGCACTCAACCTTAGCACAAAAAACCTGGATGAAGCCAATAATGGGGGAATACAGTCCCAAAAATAGGGACAAATTTCAAATAGCCATGTTATACCTTAGAAAATTGCTAGAATAAAAGGTTTTGTGTTACCATGTACTTTCTGAAGAATATGAAGTCTGAAATTCAAATGCCCGTTATTTTTATTTAACATTTATTAAGTAGGAAAGTCTGACTTGGAACAAAAGCCAATTTTCAGCAGAGCAGGGAGAAACACTGCAGACACTTGTTCTGGGAGGACATGTGGACTCCACACAGAAGGCACCCGAGCCAAGAATCAAACTAGAGAACCTGTAACTGGCAGGCAACAATGCTACCAGTGCACCACAGCACTACTGACTTTGTAAGGAAAAACAAACACACAGAAACCACAGATTTTATGAGGAACAGAACAAATATGAGGCAAAAATCTGCAAACATGTTACAAATGATGGTGGGTACAGAATTCAGGCCCTTGCCACCTGCACCAAAGGTACAAGGTTCAAGACTGAGTATTCTCTACCCACCACAATGTGTTCTCTCTAGACACCAGTATATAACAATTGAAGCATTACACACACACACTAAAGCAATATTCTAGTCTTCTGTTATACACACACTACCTGAAGCAATAATCCAGTCTTCCGTTCCCCCTGAAAGTAAGCTCCTAGGTGGGTAATCCAGTTTTCATCCCCTGAAAGCTTCTCAGTAGTCCCCTGAAGAAAGCTCTTCTCCTCAGCCTGAGCAAGCTAATGGCTGGTTTCCAGTTTGGCTGGCTCCACAAGAATAGGCTGCAGATGATGCAGTCTGGTTTCCTTCTCTTCTGTGTTGTCGTCACCCCCCCCCAGGGCAGGGATGCCTTTCTCCTCTATCTGGACTGCCTAACACAGCAGTCTGGAGTTCTGTGAGTACCAGGAACTCCAAGCACACATGCATGAAGTTCTGAGACTCACAATTTTTATTTTATTTTCTTCTTTCTTTTCTACAGGTGTGGGGGGGGGCTGCAGTCCTGCAGTCCTATAGCACAAGCCACCCCTGCTGAAAGGTCACACTGGGCATGCTCACACACTTAGAGAAATTAAGGCAATGTCAGGCAACAACATAATGAAAGGTCATACCGGGCATGCTCACACACTTAACATGAAGGCCATGACTGCAAACACCAATGGACCAGACATATCTGGCAGTTGCAGTTGTTAGTGCAGACACTCATCAGTATGCACCACTCATGGCTTGCACACACAATGGAGAGGAATACATACATATATGTCAGGACAACACAATATAATAAGCCAAAGGTAGATATACATAGATGTGTGGAATAGAGTGACTGTGACAAGGAGCCATCCAGGCCTATCCCACCCAGCAAACAGCCAAAGGGCCCCAAACACATGAGGTGCAGATGTCACTCACTGCAGATACCAGCCACCAGTATCTGTCAGCATTACAGTCTATGTGGTGCATGTGCCAGCTGTGCAACATGACTGTACAAGGAAGTAGTCATCTAGCAGCTGTATACACGTACCTGTGACATTAGAACCCGTGTGTGCCCGCATGTGGTGTGTCAACCGCTAGATGAATGGGTTATGGCCAATGCACACACCACCCTCCCCATAGACCTACTATGACAAGCCTGCTGAGGTCATCCAATGTGAAATACACTTTTGGGAGAGTTGTAGTCCAGTAATCTTTGTGGCGCGTCCCATAACTGTGTGCTGCTGTAGTGTGCTAAACTAGTTAGGTAGGAGTTCTAACCCCAGACTTAGCAACTGTGTTTGTGTGTCTGTCTGACTGTGTAGAGAGCAATGCTTTTTAGGGTACTCACACTCCTTACAATTCATATACTCAACTTTGGCAAGGCTGCTGATGTCACACACCTAGAAATACACCTCTGGGAAGATCGTAACCCAGTAATCTCCGTAGTGCATCCTGTAACTGCGTATTGCTGTAGTGTGATAAAGCTGTTAGGTAGGAGTTCTAACCCCAGACTTGGCAACTGTGTGTGTGTGTGTGTGTGTGTGTGTGTGTGTGTGTGTGTGTGTGTGTGTGTGTGTGTGTGTGTGTGTGTGAGTTTGTGTATGTGTCTGTCTGTGACTGTGTAGAGAGCAATGCTTTTTAGGGTACTCAAACTCCTTACAATTCATATACTTAACTTTGGCAAGGCTGCTGATGTCACCCACCTAGAAATACACCTCTGTGAAGGTTGTAGCCTAGTAATCTCTGTAGCACATCCTGTAACTGTGTACTGTTGTAGTGTGAAAAAGTAGTTAGGTAGGTGTTTTAATCCCAGACATGGCAAGTGTGTGTGTGCCTGTCTGTGTAGAAAGCAATGCTTTTTAGGGTAATCACACTCCTTACAATTCATATACTCAACTTTGGCAAGGCTGCTGATGTCACCCACCTAGAAATACACCTCTGGGAAGGTTGTCACCAAGTGATCTCTGTAGAATGTTCTGTAACTGCGTATTGCTGTAGTGTGATAAATTAGTTATGCAGGTGTTCTAATCCCAGATATAGCAAGTGTGTGTCTGTCTGACCCTGTCTGTGTAGAGAGCAATGCTTTTTAGGGTACTCACACTCCTTACAATTCATATGCTCAACTTTGTCAAGGCTGCTGATGTCACCCACCTAGAAATACACCTCTGGAAAGGTTGTAGCCCAGTAATCTCTGTACTGCGTCTGCATACTGCTGTAGTGTGATGTAGAACTGTGGTAGAGTTCCATCCCCACCCATGGCAGTTCTGGATGTTTTGTGTGTCACTGTCTGTGTATGGAGAAATGCATTATAGGCTAGTCACATTCATGTCACATGGCCTACTTTGGCAATCCTGCTGATGTCATTCATTGCGGAATACACCTTTGGGGAAAGAGTTCTCTAGTAAACTCAGTGGTGCGTCCTATAACAGCTCCATGTTGCAGTGTGATATAGACCTCTGTTAGGGGTTCTATATCCACACATGTCAAGTTGTGGATGTTGTGTGTGTCACTGTCTGTGTAGGGAGCAATGCATTTTAGGCTAGTCACTCACAGTACATTTCAAATGCCCTACTTTGGCAATCCTGCTGATGTCATTCATTGTGTAATACACATTTGGGGAAGGAGTTCTATTGTAATGTCCATGGTGTGTCTTATAACAGCTCCATGCTGTAGTGTGATATAGACCTCTGTCAGGGTTTCTATACTCAGACATGTCTGTTGTGGATGTTTTGTGTGTGTGTCACTGTCTGGGTAGGGAGCAATGCATTTTAGGCTAGTCACTCGCAGTACATTTCAAATGCCCTACTTTGGCAATCCTGCTGATGTCATTCATTGTGTAATACACCTTTGGGGAAAGAGTACTCCAGTAATCTCTGTGGTGCGTACTATAACTGCGTAGTGCTGTAGTGTAATAAACTAGTTAGGTAGGGATTCTACTCCTAGACATGATAGGTGTGTGTGCATGTGTGTGTTTGTAAGCTGTATCCTGTGTAGAGGTGGTTGTAAATGTTTGACACCTGTGGCCAATGTGGAGCGGGTTTTTCCATATTTCTTATATGGTGGGCGTACTATATATCACAGTGTCCACCATACAGGGATAACATATGTGACATAGCTGAGAGGCTGAGGTGCAAAGCCATACCCATACATGTGACATCAAGGCCAGGCAATCACAGTTAGCAACCCCAGTATTACCAAGAGCACATTCTCAACTCTCATTTTCACACTGAGCTGATCGAAGGAAAGACACTGAGGAAACTCAGAGCTATAATATATAACATTAAGTATCCTGTTTTTTGTTTATTTTGTTCTTTATTTCTTTGTTATTTATAGCACTTTGTGTACTGTGTATTTTTCTAGCTAGTTTCACTGTGTGTGAGGTATTAACTGGAAATTGTCCACTTTTATTAAGCATCTGTTGGGTTGTTTGTTTCTGATAACTTGTTGCAGTTAAACTCTTTTTTCTAGAGGCTCCTTTAGCTGTTTAAAACTTTCATTTAAAGACTCACTGCTGCTTTTCAGCTGTGAGAAACATTTCTGCAGTTTGTTTTCCACCCTCCCTCTCTGTTGGTATAGTGTTTTTATAGTTGGTGGCTTTGCAGTTGCCCGCCCCTAGTGTAAATTTGATCTGGGACCCTCCTCCCAGTCTAGTGTCATTACCTCATTCTATCCAGTACAGGGAGAACATTTGAGATGGCCAATCAGCTTAGTTTCTGCTACTCCTTTCTCTCTTTCCTTTCTCTCTTTCCACTTAAAAAAAATTATCTGCTTTTACTGTATTTGTGTTTCTTCCTACTTTATTTTGCTTTTAAGGCCATCTTAAAAGTACTCAATTGTATTTATTACTGCTTGGTGTAACTCATTCTAAGCCTTTTAGTTTAAGCACTTGGGCTTCAGACCAATTGTTTTACATTAAGAAGGTTTGTGGTCTGCACTGTAGTGGCAGAACAGGTAGCTTACATCCTTCTAAGTTGGGAACTGCTGATTGAGGGCTCAGTGTCTGTTATTCTAAAAGTGTATTAATTCTGGTTTAAGCACTTGGGCTTCAGGCCAGTTATTTTACATTAAGAAGGTTCATGGTCTGCACTCTTGTGGGAGGAGAGGCTGGACTCTGCCCTTCTGAGCTGGGAATTTCTGGTTAAAGGCTTATAGTGCCTGCATATTTGAACTGCTTCTTACTGAAATTGGTACACCTTGTTTGCTGTAGCATAGACTTGATCCAGGCCTGCTGAATCTAGCTTTGTTTGTATGCTTGTTGTTTGTTTGCTTGTTGTTTCCCTGAAACACTAATTCTACCTAAAACGCGGCTTTTCAGTGCTTTTGTGGATCCCTAGTGATATCTGCATTGCTTACTTTACTTATTTCCTTGTTTCATTTGAAAGAAAGTTGCTGTTTGTCATTTTTGCATTTAAGTTACATGTAACACATTGCATTTAAGTTACCTGGCACTTGCTCACTAAGTCAGCACTAAAAAATTAAAAGCACTACACCCTCACAAACTCCCCTTGAGTACCTTGTTCCCCACTGGCCCTTTTTTCAATTATAAAGGAATTCCCAATACTATTCTAGCATGTCCAAAGGTCAGTTGTCAATCTCCTCTCCGGTCCAGCTGGTGAATCTGGGAATCTTGAGGCAATGTTACAACTGCCTCATGTACACAGACAACCCTCTCCTCCTCCCAACAAATTCCAACACATGTGAGAGATGCAACCATATAGCCAAACTGGAGGCTAAGCTCTCTCAACTCAGTACTGGCGTAACCAGTCAGGAGGAGAAGGAAACCACACTCACTACAATTCCAGTCTCACATAGACCTACCACGACAGCAAACCAAACACATAAACACACAAAAACATACTCGGAGGCTCTAAATAAAAATCTGCCTAAGCAGCAGAGACCTCCAAAGCAGACACCCAAGCAACCGCTTCCCCAAAACAAAACCCGTGCAAAACATAGTTCACAAAGCCAGTGTGCCAAACAGTCACAGCCCTTAAGGCTAAACAACACACCTGATACACTTGTAATAGTTGACTCTATCGTCAGGCACACTGATGTCCCGCTCACCAGGTTGAACAATGAGAAGGTCATGGTGAGCTGCCTGTTGGGCGCTAGGATCTGCCACATAACACAAGCACTCAGGTCACTCCAAGGCAAGTACAAATATGACTCGGTCATTGTCCATGCTGGTGTGAATGACCTGAGACGTACCTCCTTGGACTACATGAAAAGAGACATAGAGAAGCTCTCTGAGCATGTAGCCCAGGCCGGTATGACCCTGACCTTGAGTAGCATCTTACCCTCACCAAGAATGATGCCACAATATAAAGACAAGATGATCAATTTCAACAATTGGCTTAAGTATTGGTGTCATTCAAAGGGGATCCAATGCCTGTCAGTCTGGGATGACATGCTCGACAAGCCACGATGCTTCGCTAGAGACGGCTTGCACCTGTCACCCCTGGGCTTTCGGATATTGGCAAAGGCTCTTGCTACCCCCATAGTGCCTTTTTTAGGCAAGGCTCAAAATACAAACCCACCTCCATAGGTATCACAAGGAATAAGAAACTAAGAGTAATGCTACTCAATGCCAGAAGTCTAAACCTCAAGATGCATGCACTCAAAACTCTCCTTAGCATGGAGAACATCGATATCTGTGCAGTAACAGAAACCTGGTTCAAGGCTCCCGAGAGCACCCCAGCACTACCTGGTTATACCTCATACCATGCTTTTTGGCCCCAAAACTTGGACCGAACCACAAAAGGAGGGGGAGTATCAATATTCATCAAAGATACCCACACCTCCAGGTTGGTGGCACAGCACGAAGCATCAGAGACTATCCATGTGCAACTAACAGTGGGTAAAACTGCCTTCCAGTTTATAGCCTGCTACAGACCACCCTCCCAAACCCAGGAACCCCACTCGGCCTTCCTGAGAACACTGGAAAATATGAAGGTCTCTCCAAACACCATTATATTGGGCGACTTCAACTACCCAAACATAGACTGGGAGCATTACTCTAGCTCCAACACCCTAGCCCAAAGGTTCCTAGAATTTATAAACTCAAATGCTATGGAACAACTTGTTACCACTCCCACAAGAGGGGAAAACATACTGGATCTGATCATCACCAACATGGGGACTCTATGCTCCAGACCAGAAGTGTATCCCTCACTGGTAAGATCAGACCATAAACTAATCTCACTGGATATTCACATCCCGACCCCACCCCCTGTCCAGAAAACCACAGTGAAAAACTTCTCTAAAGCAAATTTCATACTCCTCAAAACCAAGGTGGAATCCTTCAAAGCCCCCGGGCCTGTGGAAAGTACGGCCCAGACCGCAGAATCCTTTATAAACGCATTCTATGAACACCTTCAGGAATGCATGGATCATGCAATCCCAAATAAAACCAAGACCCAATCCTCCAAAGGCAGACGTCCTGTCTGGTGGACCCCAGCCATAAAGAAACTATACAATAGAAGGAGGAAGCTGCTATATGATAGAGCAAAATCCCAAAAAGGGAAGGCATCTCTGATCAGTATTAGCAAAAAACTACGGGCACTCATAAAATCGTCTAAGGCCAGCTTCGAGAGAAAAATTGCACATGACACTAAGGATAATCACAAGGCTTTCTTTAGTTATGTTAGGAACCTGGGTGGGAATTCCCAGATATGCTCAGAATTAGTCCAAAATGACAAAAAATACACCAAACCCACAGCCATTGCCAACATCCTAGCTGACAGGTTCAGCAAACTTCTCCCCACCAAAGGGCAAATATCTATCCCAGCAGAGTGCTGCCCCTGACATCTCAGATGCTCAGGTAAGAGCCGCCCTCTCCAAAGCAAAAACACAGCATCAATGGGACCAGACGGTGTCCCGGGCTGCATCCTACATGAACTCCAAGAAGAGCTAAACCCAAACATAAAACTACTGTTCAATCTCAGCCTTACTACAGGATATGTACCCAAAGAGTGGCGTACAGCAACAGTGGTCCCTCTCCACAAAGGTGGTGCCTCAACGGATCCTGGAAACTATCGCCCCATAAGCCTGACTAGCTTGGTCTGCAAAGCTATGGAAAGGATCATCATGGACCTCATAAATAAAGATATTGGGGACCTACAGACACTGGATCCTACCCAGTTCGGCTTTGTTAAGGGCAGATCCTGCCTCTTAAACCTGGTTGATTTCTTTGAAACAGTCACCAAGGCCATTGACGAGGGGAAGGTGGTCCACACAGCCTACCTGGACCTCGCAAAAGCCTTCGATACAATACCCCACTCGGGCATTATAGATAAGCTCACCAGCTTAAATATAAACCCCTATGTCACTAGATGGGTTGCAAACTGGCTCAAGTACAGAACCCACATGGTTAGAATTGCTGGAGCCATGTCAAACTCCAAACCAGTTACAAGTGGCGTCCCACAAGGCTCAGTCCTGGGACCTCTCTTGTTCGGTATATATTTCTCAGAGGTACAGGCCAACACGGAAGGACTGTGGCTGACCAAGTTTGCAGATGACTGCAAACTGGGTGCCATAATTGACTCTCCAGCCGACACAAACATCCTCCAAAAGGGCCTCATAGAAACAGACAACTGGTGCCAGAGCCATGGCCTCAAGCTAAACGCTAAAAAGTGTATAGTCATCCCCTTTGGCAAAAACAAAGTGCCCACAAATTACCACAAAGGTGGTAATCCATTAAGTACAGAAGAAGTAATTAGGGACCTGAGGACCCAAGTTGATAGCAATCTCTCATTTGACAACCACGTGGCCAAAGTGGTTAGAAAAACATTTTATATAGCCCACCTAATCATGAAGGGATTCACATCTAGATCATGGGAGGTCATCGTGCCTCTTTACTCATCCCTCATCAGGCCCATAATTGAGTACAATACCCCTTTTGGGATGTACCTTACCAGACACCTGCAGCAACTGAAAAGACCCCAAAAGTACCTCACCAAGAGGATCAAAGGGCTCAAACAGATGCCATATGCTGCCCGGTTAAAGAAACTCCAGCTCTACTCAGTGGCATACTGCCTGCTCAGAGGCGATCTGTGCCTGACGTATAAAGCCATGTCCAACCCAGAATTAATGGACATGCTGCACCTCAGAAAATCCAAATCGCATCGAGCTATTCGCTCGAGAGACTTGAACCTCAGCACTGAAATAAACAGGACATGCTGGAGGGACAGATTCATAACCGAGAGGCTCCCTTCACTCTGGAATAAAATCCCAGTCCAGGTTAGGCAGAGTCCCTCATTGACTCTCTTCAAGAGGAATCTTGATGAGTGGATGGGAGATTGTAGGTTTACCCCGGGTATCACTTCTGTGTCACTGTTAGACAGAGGCACAGTATACTAACCTCGAAAAAGGGCATAGCAAAATTAATTTAAAATGGGTGGCGAAAGCCAAACACACTCTGGCTAGGCTTATAAATGCCCTAGGGCAGATAGCCTAGTATGAACCTATGAACCTATGAACCCATATCTCATACACACACATATGCCTAGGCAACAGCCAATATGTGAGTAGTACACTGCATATTGACCACTGATAATAACTATGGAGTGATAGCAGTAGGCTACAGAGGGCATGTCACTCTGTCCATCTGTCCAATATGCACATACATGCAGACAGTGCACCTCCCCCATGTTCCCCAATGGACACCTGCACCACCTGTGGTGCCATCACATGTGACCCACAACAGATATACCATGCCTGACAACATGCCCTGTATGGACAGATGCCACTAACACCAGGGAATGCTGTTAGCATGCTATCAATGTAGGTGCAGGGTAAACCTGCTGCCCATTACCAGTTCCCACCACAGGTGGGCAGGACTAGCACATCTGATGATAATCTGTGTTCACAACATAGCCCAGACACCTCAGCTACAGTTCCACATGTCACTGTACATGCATGTGGGAGGTGTGTACATCCCAGACACCGTCCATGTCATGGACTAAGGAACACATACATGGCAAGTGATGCACAGCATTGGCCACACACAATAGTCACCCAGGTGACTAGATGGGGGATACAATACCCACCTGTGTAGGAAAATGCAGAAACTACAGCCCTGAGCCACAATGCAGACCATTGTCATGTGGCCTGATGCCAAGGTATACCCATCACCTAGACTTGTATAGCCTGCTGGCACAGTTGACCATCATACACCCATGCAGACATGCACCTATGCATATCAGTACTGGCACCCTGTGTGTTTGTGTGTGTGTTGTATGGTGCATATGTTCACATCCACACTCACTACAACCCCCATGGGCATACTGAAGCATGCTGTCTAATGTCAGACACCTCCTCATAGCCTTTGCCCATACAACCTCCATATGACTCATGTGGTGCATGTGATACCTGCACAGTGATGTGTTGTGGCAATCCCACTACTGATGAGTTGTACTCCTGGCCCTGCCAGGTGTGTCAATGTGTGTGTGTGTGTGTGTGTGTGTGTGTGTGTGTGTGTGTGTGTGTGTGTGTGTGTGTGTGTGTGTATCCCTGTGAGAGTGTGGCTGTGTTGATGCTGGCACCTGTTCATGCAGACAAGAATGTGTACATCACCTACTGTATAGCTACTGTATCCCTGTTGCAGATGTCACTCACCATCACATATATGTTCTGAGTGCTCCACAAAAAGGTAACCCATGTGGTGCATCTAATAACTGCATAGAACTGTAATAGCACTACATAGGCATCAGGGGTTTGATACCCTGGGCTGGTAGGTGTATGACACAAATATGCTTCAGTTTTACTCTCCCACCCCTCCCTGACATGTCTTTGCCTCTGTCTGCCTATTCCACTCCCTCGCTGGTGGATGTGGAGACCTACACCTGCTTTGCTTAGGCAGCAGCATGTGTATTTTAAGTGATGCTCATGATCAGCTGATGGCCTCTGCATGAATTGCAGCCCTCCCCTAGCTGATTGCACATGGAACAGCTGTGGTAACATTCCCATAGCCAATTGCATGGAAACACACACCAGTATCTAGGAACATCATGGTGGTGTTGGCCCTTTTCATTCACTGTGAGCAGGAACTAGATCTGTTGTTTGCCAAATAACATCTCAGATGGATTGGGGATTTACCTCTAAAAACATACACTGTGGAAACAGGGCAACAAACAGGAGAGTGATGTGCCTGACCTGACTACAGACTGTAAGTGCTGCTATACTTCATTTGGAGTAATGTTGGTTTAACACTGTGTGTGTGGATATGGCTGTCCTACATGTCTCAATACATGCCATGTTAGTTCCATGTTTATGAGGAATCCCCATCTGTAGGGTCATCTGCAGACTGGGCAGTGTTGTGCCTTTGGTTTTGTGTGTTACCCATGGAGCATCTATCTGTGGACTGCAGAAGGTAGTGGGAGGATTGCAGTCTGTAGATGGTGAAAGCTGTGACAGTTACTGACTTCAATTCCCTCATAGGACATATGTTGCAACAAACCCCATTACAACAGTAAATGTATGAAGTTATCACAGCAACATGTCAATACTGGCCCTGTGTATGTGCTTCCAGCCACACCTCTGTCAACCTTTGTACATATGTTGTGCATGAAGTGGTGCATATGTGCTGTACACCATAATTAGTGTCATCATATCTGATAAAAAGCCAGTGATATATCAGACTGCTACACATGTTATGTACAGTAGGGGTTATATTTCATGACATAAACTGGACATTCTGTGGATGTTTGTACAGTTCTGAGGTCTGTGTACTTATGGTGAATGTCGATAGTGTGTGCATTGTTAATATGTACTCTAGCCTGTGTACAGACTGTGGTAGATATCATTGTTCTAGTTCCCTCCTATCTGATGTTACATGCTGCTCCACTGTATGGTACTGTATTGGCGTACATGTTTGTAGGGTCATATGCACACATGTCCCATACAACAGACAGCCATCAGACCAAATTGTGTAGCAGCCCAGTATATGTAGGGTCAGTCTGTGAGTGGCACATATGAGCATGGTGTAGAACAGATAGTCCATATACTGTAATATTATGCTAGCTTACCATATGTGGCTGTGGCTGTGTTCACATTGGTTGTGGTTATGCACTTTCACACAGGTGTATCTTACCCCATGCTGCAACATGCTTGTTGAGTATGCTATATATGCAGGTACATGTGCATCCCCCCATAGGAGATGTAGGCCAGTGTTGAGCCTGCACAGTGCATTGTTACATGCCTAGCAGCTTAGTGTACTTACCCAGTGAGATGTCATGTGCAGATACTTGCCAGATGTACTGCTGCTGGGCCTCTCTTAAAAGTCATGTATGTCAGACAGAGTAGTGGGATGCTGTACAGATGTATGTCAATATCTAGTGGGTAGTATGTGGCCATGGAACCCCTGTACCTGTGGTCATTATGTGTTAGGCCAGATGGGGGTGTGTGAATGCATAACCTATGGTGGCAAATGTATACCAGTCGTTATGTGTTATACCCATCTACATGGCTGTCTACATCCATATTGTCAGGCATGGTACACATGTTTTGCACTAAGGGCTTATGTGTATACCTCTGGACTGTACAGAGTGTGTCAGAATTTCCACATATATTGGCCAATATCTCTGCTGCAGTCCACAGGGGCACTATGTGCTAGCAGCGGTACTTTACAATGATGTTCTTAGGATGGCTGTCATTAGCCAGTGGCAGATGTGACCTCCCACACATACCATATCTGTGAAGACAACCCCAATGACAGTAGCAATAGTCTACTAATATATCTGCTATACCTACCTGACATCACCTTGAACTACGACTTTGGGACTGTAGGGGCTGGGGTAGGGCTACACTCCATGTCCAGGACATATGGTGGATATATATGTACATATACTTCTCCAGATAGCCATATATATATAGGATTACACTTGTGTAGTACATCCAATTACCACTGTCATGGCAACCACCCACTATACATCCCTACTTCATGTGAGCGTGGTCCCTTTACATTTCCTGTGTGATGGACATCCTCCCTGTGTGTGAACATCAATGTTACAGACAGCAGGTAGCAATACCTCTTACAGGAGAACCGGCACACTCAGGGCAACCACATATTTGTTTGAGGATCAGGAACTACAGACAGACTGTGAGTAGAGTTATGTTATGTTTTGTATAGTACTGGTGTTACAGGGTGTGTGTGTACATACTAGTTTACCTTGGGATGCAGTCTGTCTGCATAGCTCACAACTGTGGGCCTATCCTCTTGTTGGCCATAGGTATGCCTATCATGTTTTGTCTGTCCACCACACAGGTCCTGTGTCAGATATTACACTGGCAGTGTGTGTGTTGAGTGCTATCAGTACATGGCTACATCCATTTCTGTTTCTAACCTCAATTCCCTGACTAAGGGTATGTTGCAGACTATCCTGTAACACCAGCAGTTTGCTTAGTGTATGGCAACAGTTTTCCACATATGTGGCTGTGTTCTAGCCTATGTCCTCCACCTACATACCAAACTTTGCACATATGTCATACTGTCGGGGGTTGTTCTGTAGTTGGCTGTGAGTATATCACACTGCCATTGCTGCCATCAGTCCACTGCTGTTGTATCCCCCACACATATGGTAGGGATGGGGCCATATATGTGTGGGCATCACCTACACAATACATGTGTGCCATTAAGCACTCCAGAGACCAGTGTATGTAACAGTGGTATATGGCTCTGTATTATTGAGTCAGGAGGGCACCATAAATGACCTAGGCTGTTACAAAATGTGGGGGTATCAGGGGTGAACTGCCTTGAGGTATCTGGATGTACAGTACTGTATGCTTCACCTATATTTACATTACTTACATGAATTGGGTTAATGTAAGCCTACTGCCTCCTGCCACATAGACTGTTTTGTTTGTCGGTGTGCTCGTGATGGTGTCAGTTATGCCTTGTTATGTAACAGTTACAACCCATTTGGTCACATGACATCTTTACCACCTACTGAGTTTGTACAGAGTGTAGACAGAAGCTGCTGAACTATACACCTGCATTACATACTGTTGGTTGTTTGGTATCCTGTGGCCCAGTCTGTCTTCACTATTGTACACTTTAAAGGGCTTGGCCTGGACAGCAACAGTTGTGAACCTTTTCAGACTACTGTATTAGTGTAACTGTTTCACAGTTGCATTACTCTGTTTATATGGTTGTCAGTGTCTAAACAGCTATATGACATGGCATATAGAACTGTAATAGTACACAATTAAAGGATTTCCATTTCTGCAAACCTGTGTGTGGTGTTTTTCCTATGACCTCTCTGTGGGTATATGTTGCAGGCAATGATTGTCATTTGTATGGGTGGCCCATACAGTGTCCAGTTGTTCAGGTGTTAACTGTAGGCATAGTGGCTGTTCCATATTGTGTGCACCTTCTACATATGTATCTTACTGTACATATATATCTGCGTGTGTATGTGTAGTCACATGTATATCATATATATATATATATATATATATATATATATATATATACACACACATATATATATATATATATATATCTTTATCTGCATATCTGTGTCTGTGTACCTGTATCCTGGGGATGTTGATGGCTTCCACATATTACATTTCCTATGGGAGCCAGACTGTACTGCATGATATGTTACCAATACCAGCCTGACATCATACAGGTGGGATGTAGTACTGTTAACATCTTGTGCCCATGTCATGTCAGGTCCTGGTTATGGCCTCTGCAACACTTGGTAGTGTACTGCAGGGTGGATGTGTTTGGCTGTGTGGGGAAGTTGCCAATTACTACAATACGTATATTGTTTGGGGCCTCCCAACCCCATTGACGGTGCATGTGGATATATGTGTTTCTGTTAATCTACCATTGCTATCTATGGATGTATGCCCATATATACCTATATAGGTATATATATATATATATATATATATATATATATATATATATATATATATATATATTTGCTTACATATTTCTAACTATGTCCGTATATGTAACCTGCTGTATATATGTGGACATATAGATGTTGTCATATATATATATATATATATATATATATATATATATATATATATATATCCAAAAAACGAACCAAACTCAAACAAAAAGCAAGCGAAAAGCCACCAGCTGGAAATCCAATGAATACTTTATTGAAATAACAAACAATGTTAAAAATCACGATGTAGAAACTGTAAGCGTTTTCATTTAATTAGTATTAAACTTCATCAGACAGCCTCCATATTACATCACTTCCTTTTATAACTTCCTATACGTTTAAAAAAGCCCGCCAAATAACTAATCTAAACTTGCGCATGCCTAGTTGATAAAAATTTGGAAATAGAATGAAAAACATATTCAATCAATTTATGTTTATCATGTGGAATGACTACTTAATTAAATAAATAAATAATTCATATATTCTACATATAAAACATGTATAAAATTGGAATAAATTATTAATTCTTAAAATCCTAATAAATAATTAGTAAACATACATGAATTATAAATAAATATTTATAAATATTTATAAATACATACGTTACTATTATAAAATTCCTAATTTTATAAATAATATAAAAAGATTAATCTTTGATTTTCTTCCTATCTAACGCTTTTAGTTTTAAAATTGGCGTTATTGAACTACGTTCATTTATTCCTGGCCATGAATCAGCCTGCAATTTAATTTACCATTATATCTCTTTCTTCTCTAAAAAATGTCCCCATGGGCATTTATCATCTATTTCAACATGATCAATAGCCATAAAATAAAATTGATGATTTGTATACTCGTTAATATGTTTCGCAAGGGCATTATTTAATTTATTTTTCTTTATAGAATATTCATGCTCATAAATTATTTGCAATAACATTCTCTCTGTTTTTCCTATATAAAATATGGAACAGGACTTACACATGGCTAGATAGACTATTGCTTTGGATTTACAATTATATTTACTTTTTAAAAAATATTTTTTATTTCTCAGAAAAAAATTCCACATGATAAACATAAATTGATTGAATATGTTTTTCATTCTATTTCCACATTTTTATCAACTAGGCATGCGCAAGTTTAGATTAGTTATTTGGCGGGCTTTTTTAAATGTATAAAAAGTTATAAAAGGAAGTGATGTAATATGGAGGTTGTCTGATGAAGTTTAATACTAATTAAACGAAAGCGCTTACAGTTTCTACATCGTGATTTTTAACATTGTTTATTATTTCAATAAATTGTTCGTTGGATTTCCAGCTGGTGGCTTTTTGCTATATATATATATATATATATATATATATATATATATTTGCATGTATATATGTTCATGTATATCTATATCTGTGTATATATTTCAGACACTATAGATATATATGTATATATATATATATATATATATATATATATATATATATATATATATATATATGTATATATATATATATATATATATATATATATATATATATATATATATATATATATATTTATCTACATATATAGATATGTAATAGTTTACATATGGATATAATTACACACACAAACATACATCTAGATGTTGGTATACATTCTCTGTACTGTTGCATGACTGGGCTGGATGTTATGTTAACGACAACGTCAGAGTTATGTATATCTGGCATGGCTTGGTGGTAAATCACTTTGCGTCTGGTGTGCATGGTCTTTGATTCGAGCCTTGCAAAAGCTGTTGATTTTGTTGCTGGGCGGAACACGGGCCGTTAGATACCGACTGATTACGACACTTTAAAGCAGTGCATCTTAATTAGACAATAATTTAATTATCAGGAGGGGAACCTGTAGTGCCGTGTGTATACCAGGGTCATGTGTTTCCAGTATACCTGAATTAGATGTTCCTATTAGGTTTTGTGTGCATACTGGGCAAACTTGTGTGCCATGTATGCTTTCCGATACCTACAAATAGAACCGTTAGTGTAAACAAAGTCACATGTGAAGTCTATTATTACCAGGGTAATATTCGTCCCATGCGGGACAAACCAAAATTTGGGTGTTCTACTTTCCTCTAAAAGCATGGCTGCAAAGGTATGCATGGCTATGTGGATGGACTACAGTGTGTGGCAGACCTAGGATACTTGAGTTGGGACAACGTACAGGATGAGCCCCGAGGGGTGGAGGAGTGGAGGTTGGGCAATGTGTGGTGGTGTGGTAGCTACGAGATGGTAACCAGGGAAGGGATGGTGGCTGCATGTGTGCAGTGGGGGGTTGGGGGCAGAATTGTGGGTAAAGTCAATATGGGTCGAGGAGAAGCTGGGTTGGATGGACCTGTACTGGTCGGCCTGCCTAGTGGGTGGGGGGAGTATGGAATGTGATATAAACATGTGAAACATAAAAGAAGACTAATTCAAATCCCTATTTAAATTAAACACAATAAAATGAACTTGGTAGTGTATTGCAGGGCGGACGTGTTTGGCTGGGGGGGTATGCCAGTTCGTACGAGACTTATATTGTTTGGGGCCTCTCAACCCCATTAACAGTGCATGTGGACATATATTTTCTGTTAATCTACCATTGCTATCTACAGATGTCTGGCCATATATGCCTATATGGGTATATATATTTGCTTACATATCTATAACTATGTCTGTCTATACCTACAGAGAGATATATCTGTGTACATATATGTAACATGCTGTGTATATGTGGACAAATAGGTGTTGACATATATATGTGTAGATGTCGGCATTTGCATGTATATATGTTCATATATTTGTATATATATGTATATATTTCTGGATATATATATATATATATATATATATATATATATATATATATATATATATATATATATATATATATATATATATATATATATATATATATATAAACTACATATATAGATATGTTGTATTTGTATAATATATTTACACACACACATACATCTAGATGTAGGTATACATTCTCTGTACTGTTGCATGACTGGGCTGGATGTTATGCTTCTGAAAACATCAGATTTATGTATATCTGGTATGGCTTACTGGTAAATAACTTTGTGCATAGGCCTGGGTTTCAGCCTTGCATAGACTGTTGATTTTGTTGCTGGGCAGAACACCAGCTGTTGGATACAGAGTGATTAAGGCACTTTAAAGCAGTTGTAAGCGGGTTTACACACATTTGCACGGAGCTAAACACTGCTAACTCCCGGTTACAGTGTCTTACACTCATTCAGCTTCTAAATTGCTTAACCTATGTAGGCAGTGCTTACCCCTGCGTAAATAGGCTTAAACGTACTTACTGATGCTTAAAAGTGCTTACTGCCACTTACCCCTGTGCTAATTTCTTTAAAAGAAAATAAAAAAGGGTTGATAGAAAAGTGGTGACAATGGGGCACAAAGAGGGAAAGACAATAGAGAAAATAGCTAGTGATGTGTAGGATGGGTGTAGGGAAGGTCCATAGCTGCCCATTTCTTCTGCAGCAACAGCTATGCATATACACTGAATTTGGAGGTAGATTTGGACACTCAAACCCCTGGGAGAGGGGTGAGGACAACATAAATTCATTGTGATGCCAATTAGACCAGATTACATGTGTCCAGTGGACACGTGTGTGAAATGGGCAGCTATGTATGGTGCGAGAATTTTTTATGGGAACAGATTGCCCTTTTTTTTTCAGGTGGGAGTGGGATATTGAGGAGGGTAGTAGGTACATTTGGGGAGGTAGTTTGGGTAGGTTAACAGACAAGTCACACAAGATGCATACAGGGGTGGTATATGACACATGTGGGGGGTAAACACCTTGATGTGGAGGGGTGTTGGGATATCGGAAGCCCACAAGCCCCCTAGTGGTATCAGTGGGACTGAGGTCCCCACCCATGGGCAGTCACCACTGCACCTTCACAGCCCCGAAGGTGGCTGTGCTGGGGGCTGAGCTGCAGCTAATCATGACACGTGGCCCTCAAGCTGGCGTAGAAGATCACCGACCTGGGCGTTGATCGCACTACACACCATGACCCCGACCTAGAGACGGGTGACAGGTGCCTGTCCGCACCCACTCCCAGGGAAGGTGAGGCCCATCCCCTGAGGTGGATCCACCCAAAGGTGGTGCAGGGCCAATGGACAGGGAGGTGCGGGGTTGGGCCCAGACATACTGGTGCCCGGTGCCTTGGCCAGCTGAGGTGGGATAGGTGGGTCCGCTGGGACCGGCCTTCCCAAGTGTGCTATAGTGTTCAGATTTCACCATCATATATGGGTTAATAATAGTCAACACATTCCAGGGTTAAGTACAACAGCATGTATAGATATTCCCATTAACCCAGACACCAGATATGGAATGGTTGCACAGCAAACAGAACACATGCATATATAGGACCACAGTGGTAATAAGAACAGCATGCAGGTACGTTGATGGCACCATGCCAACAATGTTGGAATAATTCAATATGGCACATACATGGGAGCCATTAGAATATTCATCAAATGATTGGTCATTATCAGAGTCAGTACACACCAGTTGGGGTGGGTATGTTGATGGGTATGTTGGTGGGTATGTTGATTATTGTTGGAGATAAGGTGGGGGGAGAGAAATATGTCAATTAACAAGTAGTATATTCCTGTAGTCCACATTGCTTTCCTAGTCAGTGCTGTTATTTGCACCTTACAAGTCTTACTACACTCCTCTATAGACCTATATTGGACACTGATATGGCTGTCAACATCATTACACATGAACCGGTTTTACCTGCAGTATACACCTCTTACCTGGTATACCTGTGGAGGGAATATTTGTTAACCCTGACTAACTGTTTGTACACATACGGCCGGATACTGGGTTGTTGTTTTGCACTATGCTATCCAACTCTTTCTGCACAGACTCTGGCCATGTGTTGAGTACATGCTGGTATGCCTGGACATATCTAGAATATTGCCCTCTTCCACCTTTAGTGACCTGACACACACATATACATGCTTTCCTACACAGTTATATTATGTAGCACAGTGTGGGTGACAGTGATCAGTGATACTTTATTATTCAGAGAAACTGCAACACTCACGATCCCCTACAATACCAGGGTGGATTTTACCAGTACAGGTTATATTGGTCTGTATTGCACAGCACGGTGTTCGTATCAAACATACCCGTGGGAGCAATGTTTGTTAGCACTACCTGACTGTTGCCACACAAGGTTCCAGACTGCACATTAGTATTATGCACATACATCTCACTCTGTTACTGTACACACTCTAACCACAGCTTAACAGCTTGGGGTGTAAATTGGACATACGTGGCTTCTTAGTTACATAAGGTATTGGGGAGTTGCTAGTGTGCCAGGTTTGTTGTCATAGATGTGTGTCAATCAGTTGTATTTCCTGTTTGCTGCCTATACATCTGGGATCATCCCACTGATTTCTCAGGGGGACAGGTTGATAGGCATTAGATATGGGCCACTTTAATAGACAGTCTGGACATATCTGTACAGTTGTGGTGTATAATGCTGTATGCAGACTACTACCACTGGCAGGATTCAGACTGTGGCTGTGTGTGCTAATAAAGCAACAGTTCACATATCAGATGCATGTGCTATTCGGGTTTTGTTGTCTGCATTTCCCCTGTTTGTTGTCTATGTGTCTCTCAGTTGTATTAAATGGCCTCTGGGGATTACACCTGTCATATACAGGCATTCCTACACATTCACATCATGGTGCATGGTGTTGGTAACAGTGCTTAATACTACAGTACTATTACATGATTGCAAATCTACATTACCATATGATACCAGATTATACACATACAGTCCAGCAGTTAGACCTGTTTTGTCAGGGTATTACACTTTTATTGCCATACTAACAATATGAGACTCTTCCTGTCATATTCTCTAGTGTATGCAGTACTTGCCTTGAACAATACGGGCTTCATACTTGCAATTACTTTACTACTACTTTTATTTTTATTTCCTATGACAGTAAAGGCATGAGTATTACTGACCTGCCTCACTTCGCAACTGAGCCAGGTGGCAGATGTGAGCCTCCTGGTTTGCGGCCCACTCCATTGCAGCTGTGGGGGACATAAGAGGAATATTTAGCCATACCTATCCATGATATACCTGAGCTGGCAATTACTAAACAGGTAGTGGACTGATACTTACACATGGCTGGAACATCCCCTGATGCTCTAGCCTCTTGGCGCCACTCCTCCAAGAAGTCCCCCTTCCACTGCTTCAGGTCGGCATAGTGGTGCCTGACCTGCTCACTAGTTTGGGGTATGACAGTGGCACTGTAAGGTCACAGGCGAGATGGTCCCAGGCCTCCACCTTATATCGGGAGCCCTGGTACTGGCCCTGCAGCAGTCTGTGTGCATGGTCTTTAACTAGGAGTCCAGCCATGACCTTGGACTCCTGGATGCACCAGTGCTGTGACTGGAAGTGCACTCCTTCTCCCCTTACTGCCATAGTGCCTGCAAGGGGAAGCTACAACCAGTTATGAGCTGTATTCCTGCCTCTTGGGTTTAAGTAGGGCCAATTTCCCACACTTTTCTGTGATTTGCCAGTTTTGAAAAGGCTAAGCTATGGGCAAACCTGCTTACCTAAGGTTGACATTGTTAAAAGGGGTATACCACTGGGCACAAAGAGTTAGCTGGTGTACACATTTCTCACACCTCCTACGCTGGCCTGCGCAATGCTTGATGTTGCCTACAGTTGACATTCATTATAATGTCTTTTTGGCATTGTATTATTCATTACACCCTATATGTATGCCTTGTTTCCCTGATTGATGTGTACGTACACTCTGTGGGGTCCTTGTGTTTTATTGGGGACTTCGACACTCTATTACAAGTACACCTCACTTCTGGGGTTACTGCTGTACTCCAGTTCACACATTTATGTTATGTAGTTGTTTATGGCACATATGACTGTATACTGATGCCTTTCACAGGTTCAATTTGGTTATACTATGATGTGGACATGTTTACTACTTCCTCATTCTTCTGTACTTCTGTGATGGGTTGGTGGATAGCTACTAGGACTATGGTGTATAGGGTCCTAGGTTCGAGACCTGAATGGCTGTTTATTTTGTTGCTGGGCAGAACAAGGCCCCTTGGATACAGAGTGATTAAGGCACTTTAAAGCAGTTATAAGTGGGTTTGATTGGGTTTGCGCAGAGGTAAGCACTGCCAACTTCCGGTCACAGTTTCTTACACCCAGTTAGCTTCTCCTTTGCTTACTCTGTGTAGGCAGTGCTTACCCGTATGCAAACGTACGTAAACATGCTTACTAGTGCTTACTACTGCTTATCTGTGCTTACACCTGCTTACTACTGCCTTATTCATTATGATGCTGACTCTTCACATGTGCATTTCCTGCAGTAATCCATTTCATAAATATATGTTATTTAGTGGATTTTGCAATAAAAATATTGGTTATACCATGCTTTGCCATGTAAAATAGACTACGCTGCAGTGGGACTCAAACCGGGAATGCCTGCTTGTCAGATGAATGCGCTGCCCACTACACTATTGGTGTGCATTTGCATATGTCTTCCTTGTTATCCTCTTTAGCCTTTTAAGCTGCTTTAACCGTAGCTAAGCAATGGGCACACCCACGCACCTACGGTTAGCTGTACTGTGAGTTTTAAAAAAAATAAAGGGGTTTCTTCTTTTGATTTTTATGTCCTGTTGCTGTTGTACACATGGGGGACTGTTGGTGGGGATATAAGGACACCTGTGAGCAGTCTCGCTCATTTATTTCCACTTTGTGCTGTTCTACATTGCAGGGGCATGTTTATTCTGAGAGCTCTGCTCTCAGACACGCCCCCTGCACTCGTACACGCTCCATGTAAGCCTAGGAGGTCGGGCAGTGCACCTTCATTAATATGCATGGTGCGCTGCTGTTCTCCTCCTACACAGGTGCTTCCGTGCAGGACTAAGCTAGTCCTGCATGGAAGATTAGTGAATCCGGGGGAAAGTCTTACCACAAAACATTTGGTAGTAAGGGAAAGGAAGGGGAGAAATCAAATGCCCTAATGGAAGTATCAAATAGAATTAAGACAAGAAATGTCACTGTTAGAAGAGTACAGAAGTGAGAACAGATCAACAAAAATACTCAGAAAGGCAGGTGTGATAAAAGCTATACACTGTATAAGAACAGATAGGATCTAGCATGCATTATTGCAAACAATAAAATAAAAATATCAGCACAGGCAGAAAAACTTAGAAGATATGCAGATAAATATGAAAGAAAAGTACAAAATAAGCAATTTATGGATGACCTAAAAAAGGTTTATAGACAACTGGGAAATAAGGCAAAATGAACTGAAATACCATCCCCAAAAAAGAAGAAATAGATACATATTGGAAAAATATCTATGAAGATCCTTTGCTAAATGGATTGAAGAAGTAAAAGAAAGAATAAGAAGTTCAAATGTGCAGGATATGAAATGGGATGAGGCCCAGATAGATGCAGTGCCTAACGTCTAGCTAAAAGTATTAACACAAAGATTTAGCCACAAGTAAGAACTATTTATATGAGCACCTCGAACAGACACTAATCTGGTTAACAACAGGAAAAACAATGCTCCTACTTAAGAGTGCAAGCTATCCTAAAAAGTATAGAACAATAAATTGCCTTCTGATGATGTATACACTATACACTAGAATTGATGCTGATAGAGTTTATAGTTATTTAGAGTGATTTGGAGTGATTGACTCACCCACAAAGGTGTTAGATCTTTTGTACAGGTGAACAAGAAGGATGCCTCATGCTCATCAAATGATTTATAAAAATAAGTGCATACCAAGACTATATATTCTCTGTTCTGAAGGACGTATGGGCCTCCTTGAAATTGATTGCATGTATAAATCTGCAATTGTGGGGCTGCATACATATCTGCTGACCTCACAAGGCTCAAATGTAGTGAAAGTTTTAAAACAGAAATAAGTCTATGGTGACTTCCCTGCTTAGTTTTGCAGAAGCATATTGGTGTCAAGCGGGAATTGAAATCAAACCAGAAATAGATAAAAATCAGACAGCAACTGAATGTGCCAAAAAAACAAAATAAATAATATAAGGTGAAGGATCAGATGAGAAGGCAGGAACTGTGGGAAATTTTATTTTATTTATTTTATTTAACATTTGTTGACCGGGAATGTCCGACTAGGTTCCACAGAGCCTGTTTTCAGCGGAGGCCCGGGGAGAAATGCTCCAGATGCATGTCTTTGGAATGTGGGAGGAAACCGGAGTACCCGGAGGAAACCCACGCGAACACAGGGAGAACATGCAAACTCCATACAGAAGGCACCCCAGCCGAGAATCGAACCGGAGAGCCTCTTGCTGTGAGGTGACAACGTTAACCGCTGCACCACTGTGCTGCCCATAAATGCATAAATACAACTGCAAGTATAGAAAACTCTTGGAACAACGTCATGTTGATCAAGACTGAACACAAGAATGGTTAAGGAGAGGTGAATTTAAATCAGAATATGAAAGGTTAATATTGGTAGCCCAAGATAGTGGACTAAGTACACATTGGTTTACAAAGTCCATTGAACTGTTGCATTGGGGATTGTGCAAACATTGTGCAAACATTATAATATTGAAGTAGCTGAAAAACACTAGGAACATGAGCCACAAAGCATCATAGAAAATATGAAGTTTATATTACATGGAATCACCCATTACAGATATAGTAGTCAATGAAAAGAAGACAAAAGTAGCATTGATCGTTGAAATTGCTACACCCAATGACTACAGTGTCTTACATACAAAGAGGCACAAAGTTATAAAATACCACAATTTGCAGGCAGAAATGAGGGCAATGTGGGAGAAGGATACCCAGACAGTTCTAATAGTAGTAGGAGGAACAGGTCTTATAAAAAAGAATTTACAATTGTACTTACCTATGTTACCGATACATATAACCCTGTATAATTTGCAGAAGGAGTCATTACTGGGCACATTGCTAGTGCTGTGAAGTGCACTTCTGGTTAACATCAAAGACTGAAACAATACTAACTTCATGACCTTTAGTCATTCTTTGACTTAGGAATGGGGTCCATTTCTGTCATGGTATTAGAAACCCAAAAGACTTGAAGAAATTGAAAGAGAGAGATACCACAGTTTAACAATGCAAAACTCCTTATATCACACCTCAAAATAAATAATAGGTAAACCCTTAGTTTAGCAGCTATATATCCCACCAGATAAAAACATTTCCACTATGGAAAATATCCTATACTGGATCTACCACCATATACAACATGAAAGAATAATACTAGAAAACCTAAATATACACTGACAATTTATCAGTACACCCCATATGATTCTATAAAGCTGTACAGCCTTACACAGTTACGCAGTTAATTACATCAATTATTAGAGTCCACAAAAGTATTGATAGACAATAGACTTTAGACTGAATTCTTTCTAATAGACCCAACAAAGCTGGGGCATCCAGTAGCATTCCAGACAGCCTAAGTGACCACCAACCTACTTATGCTCTCAGAGGTTACAACATCCAAAATAAATATATAATTTACTACCAAGTTCTTAGCTCAGAAAACTTTGACAGACACACTTTTATCAAATCCTCAACAGAATACGACTGGAAAATACTAATCTATGCTCTTAGACTCTACTGTCCAATACTTCAATGACATATTCCTATGTACTAAAAGGGCTAAATCCAGTCTTGCACCATGGCTAACAAAGGAAACTAAGAAATTAATACTACACTGTGACAAAACCTGGAAAGAGTGGCTCAAAAACAGAACACAAGCTACATTTCAAATTTTTTTGGCAACTATGGAATAGGACAAAATACCAAATAAAACATCACAAGCAAAGATATTACAACACCAAAACAACTCAAAACTCTTCTGGACATCCATAAAAAAATGTACATCCAGGCCAAATTACCATCCCCATCCCCTTATGCGGCAATAATACTGATTCAATTCTCAGACAGTTTAACTAGTTTATACAGACTATATTCTTCCTCACAAACAATAATAATTCCACTACCCTCTCAGTACCTGCAGCCTCTGCTAAATATCCTTAGCTATTTGACTTCAGCCCAGTATCTACTTCCACCATTAAAAACTCCTATATAAGCTAAAACCAACCACCCTTACTGCTTACCATTTTTCCTTAGACTACTTAAAAATGGCTGCAGATGCAATTGCTTTTCCAGTCTCTATATTGATAAATAAATATATATAGATAAAATATGTTCCTCCCATCTGGAAAATCTTTTATTAAACTTTTACACAAAGGTGGCACATCTACAGATTTAATAACTACAGGCCCAGTGCAATCCTCTTACCACTATCAGAAATACGTGACAAATGTATTACACTCAGCTTCTACATCACCTAAATTCAAATAATTTGATAATAATCAGATAATAATCTCAGAAGCACAGCATGGTTTCAGACACCACCACGGCACAACCACTGCCTTCCTTCACGTCACCAACACTATAAACCATCATAGGAACAATGGTAACCTGGTGTCAACTGTATTCCTAGACTTATCTAAAGCTTTCAACACTGTATCATACCAATATTTGCTCACTGAACTCTCTTCTATAGGTCTCTGACAATCCTCAATGGTTCCTTAGGTATCTGTTTGGAAGGTAACACGCAGTCAAATGGCAACAGAACCTACTTTCATCTCTTGCAGTTACCATAGCTGTCTCTCAGGGCTCTATATAAGGATCTCTTCTCATTCATATTTTTATAAACAAGTTTCACACTAACATACATCAAGCAAATATAATACAATACTCAGAAGATTTGACTTTAATATATACAGCCCCCACAATGTCCAGACTATAAGAAATCACTCAAGTTTCTTTCTTTTCAATCGGAACTTGGCTGAAAAATTCAAACTTGCTCCTTAATCCCAATAAAACAAAACTTATGCTCTTCACTCCAAAGCATTACCTCCACCAAACACAATCTTTATTGGTTATGTCTGCAAATAATACTAAAATTGAGGTAGTACCCCAGGCTAAATTACTGGGCATTGTAATAAATGACAATCTTAAATTTGATCAACATATTCTTCAAACAATAAGAAAGACCCACCAGACACTTAACTGCTTTTACAGGGCTAAACAGAACCTTACAGAACCAGCAAAAAAAAAAAAAACCTCAAGCCACATCATATTTGCATCCAACTCTCTTATATGCCAAACACTACGCTAAAATCCAAACTAGTCTCCTGTTACAACAAAGTAGCTAATTTGCTACCAACAGTGCACACAGAACTCACAACTGCCAAGCATTAAAACCACTAAACTGGCTAGAATTTAACAACTACATAATATATTCTCAGCTAGTTATGGCATACAGACTAATACATTATCCTGAACAATGCCCTGTATTAAAAACACATTTTTGCTCTACACTCCCACAAGGGACCTCTGCTCTGGTAATAAATCTCTACTAAACACCACTAAAGCAAATAATTAATCGGGGGCTCACTATACTCCTGTTACATATCCAAAGTCTGGAACACCATCCCTAGTAAGTAATGTCTTTCGGCTTTTCCCAGTTAGGGGTCGCCACAGTGGAACTCCTGCTCACTAATGATTGGCAGTGGATTTTTATGGTGCAGAGTTGCCAGCCCGATGCCCAACCTTCAAAGAAGGCACACCCATTCACGCTCACACCTACCTGCATATCTTTAATGTCACTTGACCGTGGGGAGGACATGCAGACTCCACACAGAAGGCGCGCCAGCTGAGAATCGAATGGGAGAACCTCTTGCTGTGAGGCGACAATGCTAACCGCTGCACCACCGAGGCCTTCTGAAACACCATCCCTACACAAGTAAAAATGACCAACAAACTCCCAGGCTCTAAAATCCATCTCAAACAATACTTTACCCAATCCTGGTCATGCTCATGTTCATCACCAGGCTGAGACCTCTAGTGAAAACATAAATGTCTTACTGCTTATCATTAACTTTTTATCCTCCTGTACCTGAATCATTACACCCCTAACAAATTTTCCTTCTGTAGTTGAATCAATACATCCCTTTTCACCCCCCTTAAACAACACTTCCTCATCTTTCTCTATTTCTAACTGCCCCATTCATTGCTCTATCCCTTTCATGCATCCCCTGTATACTTAAGTTTTAAATCTTCTAGATGCACCAGTTTCTAACAGGCAGGCTTAACAGAGCTAATCCCATACCCTGTTCTTTGTCATAAGTTATTACCAGTATTTTCCTACACACTACTAATATCTCCCCTCCCCATTTACATAATTTTATAAGTTGTACTCTGTACTAAACTATAAAATACTAAAATCTCCCTTCCAATATAATCTTATAACTTACTTCAATACGTTTCTTGAACTCTTTGCACACCTTTTCTTACTGAAAAGTAAGAATACTAAACTTCTTTACAATGTTTCCTTTCTGCAGTATCAATCAATTTACTTCCTGCAAGATTTTAGAGCTAGAAAAAATGTATAGACTTATAATTGTTGATGTAGATACGTTATTGTATATACTTGGCTTGTAAGAATGTAACTGCTGTTTTTCTGAAAGCTGTCTGAAATTCATTTGTTAATATAAATGTACTGTGATGGAAATCTTCTCATTGGCCTCTGCTGAAAATGGGCTGTGCCCAATCAGACTTTCCTGGTCAACAAAGAAAAATAAATAAATAAATAAATACATAAATAATGTCTTGGTACAGAGGATTATGACAGGGTTGCTGAACATAATGTCCTTATTATTGTGTTTGAGACATGGATGCTAAGAAATTCACCTCGAGAGCAAAGTAATAATTCTTTGTAGTACATGAAGCATTTTAGGCTCTATGTACCACTAGTTACAGGAAAAAAATATGCTAGTTGGTTTACCTATAACATCTAATTTCATAACACTGAGACCAGAACATCTAAAACCCATAACATCGAATTTCATAACATCTAACACTACAAATCACAAGAAAATTACATCCCCTCCACATATAATGACACCAAACTACCAAACACACTTTTTACTATGTTTCTACAGGGGGGCAAGCCTCCCTGCACCCCCCCCCCAAGTGGGGGCCTCCACCACCCACACACCCCCATAAATTAAATATACCAACTCCGAGATCACACTACAGTGGGAAAAAGTTAATTTCCATACCCCACTGTATCAAGCCCTCCTGCAGAAACATAGTAAAAAGTGTGTTTGGTAGTTTGGTGTCATTATATGTCGTTATATGTGGAGGGGATGTTATTTTCATGTGATTTGTGCTGTTAGATGTTATGAAATTCAATGTTATGAGTTTTAGATGTTTTGGGTTTTAGATGTTCTGGTCTCAATGTTATGAAATTAGATGTTATGGGTTTTAGATGTTTTGAAGGGGACCTATATATATATATATATATATATATATATATATATATATATATATATAAACTTCCTCCCAATTCCAATTACCAGTTGTACTGTTTTTAGCATAGATGGTTTTACTGAAAGATTGTTCAACAACACCTAAAATACATGTTCAGTAAACTACACTTTCACCACTGACTGTGCCGCATGCCATCACAGTTAATATACAGGTAATCATTTAATAATTTAATTATCCATCATAGTTGTCTTGGCTTTTTCAAACACTTCGGCACCATAAGAGAAAGTATGTGAAATATTATTGGTGATATACCTTCTGCATTACATTTTTTGTCAGTGTCTGATATTACAGTTTACTGTATAATACTTTTCTGCAGTTGCCTGGAATGTGTCATCACATTAGCATCCAGATTTATACCATAGTGCTGTTTCTAAGGGACTTCTTTATTCATAGGTGGCCTTGAAGCCTTGCTTTGGTTAGAGAATTTGTCAAATCATATAGTATGTATGTAAAAGCAGGTAGGATGCGGAAGAGTGTTATTCCTCTCAGCAATGCATATCACCAGCATGTTATCTTTTTTAAAGCGACCGTTTATTCTTTAATTTTCTTGTTTTGTTTTTATGACACATCCATTTTCTCAGTTGTACATACTATTTTCTTTCTCAGCTACATATACCTATACAGCACCTGACTCATACCTCTATTTTTCTTCTTATTGCAGAAGAGAACGACATTAACTTTAATGTATTCAAAAGGCAGCGGAGAATGTCCATTCCAGCTGCTGTTGTGAAATGAAGGTAGTAAATCGGTATGGCACCATTATTTTCATACTTGATCAACTCATTGATTTTTTTATTTAATCTCACTTAAAAGAATTGAACTTACATTCTTCTGCATCAGTATCAATACATGCTGATACTGTTTTACGTATTTTGTCTGGCTGTGCTGTCTTTAATTGAAAGTTGTAAGTGGTTTAGCTATTTATCAGAACGTAGCACTTAATGAGTAAATTGCTTACAGAAATGTTTATATAAACTGTCATGTTTACCTAATTGCTGTCTTAATCCTTGCCGTATATGAGACATTGAATCACTTCCACGTTGTAGAATCCACTGCAGCAGGGAAAGAGACTGAATAATTCAGGAGAAGGATATGGGCAGCCTTTGTGACAAATGTTGATTATGTTTTGGTTTGACACAGTGACACAAAAACATAAACTGTTGAGAGTACAACAGCCTGGCTTATGTAGTGTACCTATATTAGCTATTTAATGTAGCACTCTAGGCACTATATAACTAGTTTCACTCTTCATTTTATGCTACTCAAGTTTCTGAATGTGAGCTCTTCCTGATTTTGAATTTATAAGCCCTACTTCTTCCTGCAGCCATTCTTTAGGACAATTCATCAAATTGTGGATCTGTGAATTCTTTTTTCATAAACAAATGTTGTTTGTCAAATATCTGTTCAAATCCAAGGCTTATGCCTGTGTAATTTGTCACTCTGCGAGATACAGCAGTGGCAGAGTTGTATCTCATTAGTGTATCTCTTAAGTATTTAAGCACACACTGTTTTGAAGATTCTAAATTATTAGAACTGACCGATAACCATTCTAACAGCTCTACCAAACTTAGTGTGATGAAACACCATGACCCATAACCATATTTAACAGCTCTACCAAACTTAGTGTGATGAAACACCATGACCCATAACCATATTTAACAGCTCTACCAAACTTAGTGCGATGAAACACCATGTCATGCTTCCTTCTACTCTGTCTCATCCATAGAACTATAGATTCTGACAAGAGACAAAAAATAATTTAGGGCCACCTCATTGCTTTCCAGTTCTTGATCTTACTTCACATTTTCCTTTTGTCTGTCGGCTTTGTGGTGCAGAGGGATGATACCCTTGTTGTGTCCCACTTAACAGCTCATGTGGTGGAGTAATTGGCAGGGGAGTTGAGTGTAAACAGACACCACCTACTCACCCATCCTGAAGAGAGATAGGCGGACTCCATGCCTACATGAATAATAGCTAGTGGAGGCAGGTGTGTCTCAAGCAGCAAACAAGGTTGAGATGTGAATGCCCACCAAGCTGTGTGTCCACACAGTAGCCATGGTCAGCTCATGCATAGTCGCATGCATGTGCCATTAGAATTATATTGTAAGGTTCTGCAGCATCAAGCTGTGATTGGGATTGGAGGATGTAGGCCAAGCAAATAGCACAACTAACTGCCTGGATGATAGCCTCTCACAACCAGCTTTTTCTGTAAGTAAAGCAAATGTTACTAATATAACAGGAGGGGAGATTGTTGGCAGACAGTGGACAGAAAAATGACTCGGAAAAAAAAATAACTGCAGACTATGTGGTACAAGTTTATTTCCCAGTCATGGCCTTAGGAGCAAATTACAAAACTTTCCTAAGCAGCAATATTATGAATTACTGGCTATAGTACAATCAGTTCACCAAAGTTTGTTTAGTTTTGCCAGATAATCAAATAAAGATTTTGGACTTACTTGTTTTCTGCTGAGGGGGGTTGTCTCCCTCACTGGTAGAGCCACTGCAACCCCTCGCATCCTTACACATACAAATCACTTAATTACAGCTATCTCTGTGGTAACAAAACCTCCAGGAAAATTATAACTTGTGAAGTCAAAAAGCTGGTCTTAGAGGAATCGGGTTTTGGAGAAATGATCGTCAATCAGATAACTCCATTCCTGAATGATTCTCTTCACACAGTGGGAGATTTATAGTTCGGCTACATGGATAGAAGGGAATCCAATAATGCAATATGGAAGCAAGAGCAGCTTATATGGTGATGGTAAAAGGAAAGATGTTGGTAGGGAGCATATGAGAAATGAAATGAACATAGATATTAAAGTGTGCATTAACTGAAGGATAAATGGGAAGTTAAAGACTTTTTCAGGACCTTATGGTTTGAATAATGTGATTAAAGTAAGAATGGGTGAAGAAGCATGTGGAATCAATAACTGGAAGAGGACTTGGTAGAGAAGGATTACAAACAGAAGAAGGAGGAAAGGTATTAGGATAGGTGAAAATGGAAGAAGATGAAAGGGAGTATTTCTACTGGAATGCAGGTACATAAGATGGAGAAAGTTGAGAAAAAAGACAGATGGGGTTAGGATGCCCAGTGATATGAAGTGTGGAAAGTGTTTTTGAGGGCCTAAAGCAAGAAGACCAGTTTATGACTTGCAGATGAGACTGTTATTCTGTTGGTATAAACTCCAGTAAATTTAAGGAAGGACATTATTATGGTATATGATAAGTGTTGGTGGTGATGGTGAAGGAAGACTCTGGTAATATATGTGTTAGGGGAAGTGTGGATGAGTGAGTGTGGAATCTGTGTGAAAAGGTTTTAATGAGTTGGAAAGAGAATTAAGGTAAGGAGATATTGAGGTCATGGAAGTTTTAGCTATTTGGGGAAGAGGAGAGGAAAATGTGCCCACTTAAAAATGGATAGCATTAATTCATGTGATGTTATTTAAAGTAAAAGCCTACTGAAAAGTGGAACGTATGAGAAGAAAACAAGGGACAGTGGAATGTAATGATAAGGAAGGGTGAGTACAAATTTGCCTTGTTAAATGAGGTTAGAGTATGATGACTGGAAGTAAACACAGAGGTTTTGTGGAGAGCTATGGACGGGTGGCTAAGGGAGGAAAGAGCAGAATGAGTAGTGGTAAGTATATTGAGGGAGGGGAAAGAAAGAGAAGGACAAGAGTGGGTGATAAGGGTGT
The DNA here is from genome assembly GCF_019279795.1 of Protopterus annectens. Taxonomy (NCBI): domain Eukaryota; kingdom Metazoa; phylum Chordata; order Ceratodontiformes; family Protopteridae; genus Protopterus; species Protopterus annectens. Next base: position 410,413,838 of record NC_056732.1, read on the forward strand.
AAGGTGACTGCTGTGAGAGAGGCAAACAAAAAGTAGGAAGGTGGGAGATAAAAGGAGGCAATTAGGGCTTGAAAGAGGCAATAGGAAGGAGTAAACAGAAAAAAACTTGTACAGAATAGTGTTATACTTGCCAGGAGCAACAATACAGAATGTGAATAGCGCTGTTTTTATTCATATTGGTAATAATGACCTCATCTTTAAGGAATCTTTCTTTGATTGTTACGGAACTTACAGTCTTTTTAGATAGCATAGCTTGTACAGATATTAGGACGTATTTTTCACAAATCACATATAGAAAAGAGAATCAAGTCAGACTACATCAAAACATTTTTTTGAGTTAATACCTATATGAAAAAATGGTTCATTTTAAAAAAGTGGAAATGTGTACAGCATCCAAGCCTAAGTTCGGGCACACATGTATTTAGATAGGATGGAATGTACTCGTCAAAACAAAGGAAGAGAATTTTAGCAGCAGATTTATTGCAATATTTGACTAACACAAGACAGGATTTTTTTCCGGGTCAGAAATTTTACAGTTTACAGATAGCAACTTTTGATGTAGTTGTGCTGATTGTTAATTCTATTAGCATTATTAATATTGCTTATTGGAAAATGGGGTAAATTCCCAAAAAGATTGATGTTGCTATTGGTAAAGAACATTGAGTAGAAATCAATTCTGTCAGGGTATGGTAATACCCTAGGGGCAATAGGTGCTGATCATGGTAACAAGGGTAAAATTTGACTAGGTTTGTAAGGGCCCTCGGGCCATTAGCCTAGTAACTGTTATGATCCTATGATTCTATGAATGATTTACTGTAACAGACATTGTAACAAAAATCAGGTGGAGGTGTTATGATAGGGATTAAAACTTTTTATGAAACCTGTGATTATCGCCTGTTCAATAATAACACCAATACTGTAGATTGTGTAACTGTGACAATAAAGATAATCCTGGAACATATAACAGTTGTTAGAGTGTATAGACCACCAACGTCAAGTGCTGATGACCTAGACGAATTCATACATATCTTGCAAGAAACACAGAAGGGGAAAATAATCATGGCTGAGGACTTAAATTTACCAGGAACAGACTGGATTAATTTTGAACAGTCATCATACTGATTACTGCTATAGTAGCCTTAGCTATATGGGTTATACCAGGGGTATGGATCTCCACGTTTCTCTTTGGCAACAGATAGTTTCAGACAAATGCTTTTCTACAGACCATTCAGGAAGTTTACAGATGGCAGTGGAAGGAAATTCTTCCTCCTTTCCATCAGACCAGGATCTTTCATTTCTACCTGTTTTTCACCACATGCTATCCCAGGGAGTGATAGAACCAATTCATCCTTCGTAGGTGGGAAAAGGTTTTTATTCATGGACACTTTTTGTGCCAGAGAAAGAAAGAAATTTCTTGGAGACCAGTTCTGGATCTATTTTTTTCTAATCCTGTTTGTGGCAGTGCCCATGTTTAAAATGTCACTTCACAACATGTTATCTCTTCATCCTCATTCAGGTGGTACAGTAGCCACTCCCTCCCTTCATCCCCCTTGTTTTTGTTGTGTTGTTTATGCAAGGGTGTGCAGACTTATTTTTGTTGTTCATAGCACTGTCCTTGCAGGGCTCTGCCTATCTATCTCTGTTGGTACGAAAGCTCAGAAGGGTTTGGTGCCCAAACCTGTATTTTTAGTCAGCTCAGTTTGAGCTGACTGATGATTTGGGCTCAACGAAGGTGCCATGAAGCTTTGGAAGCTGGCCAGCTTTTGTATCCTTGGCAGGATATAATCCATATAGCTAAGGCTACTGCATCAGTGATCATTAGAACATCTACTGTCACGGTAAGTTTACTTACACAACTGTACTTTCCGTTATTAAGGAAATTATGCTCAGGAACAACAGTTCCTTCATATTGTAGAAAAAATACCAAGGAATGAAGTATACTGAACATTCCTCAGGAAATGACTGGTACTTCATGTCAAATTTTACCACCATTGATGTCCAGTGATCATGCGTTATAAAGTTTGAACTACTGCTAGACAATTCTGTCAAACTGAAGTCTAAACAAATTCACAAAAGATTATCAACAGACACTCAGTGTGCAAAATTAATTGGAGTCATGCATTTAGCAGATAAACTGCTGAAGGAATGTAGAAAGCTTTGAAAGGGAAATTGAATGCAAATGATAAAAATGTTTACTTTCAGGATCTAGGCATACAAGGTCAGAAGGATATATTTCTGTAAGAATAAGTGGTTTAATTGAGATAAGAGATAAAAAAATATAAAAAATGGAAACAAGGTTGAACTATAACTTTGAGAAATAAACAAGCTGGACAGACAAATTAAATATAGTGTGAGACAAAATCAAGCAAAATTTGGCGAAACTTTATATAATGATAGTGAGCATAATAGGAAACCATTTTATAGATAAGATGTGGTAGGAGTAAAGACATACAAACTGATAAACTGTGTGTAGATTCAAAAATTATTCTCAAACACAGCAGATTATATTTATAAATCATATGCAAAACAGTTTGGCTTCAGAAATTGTCCTAGTAACACCCAGGTAACTTCAGATTCAAAAATTAAATTAGATTATATTGAAAAAGAACTACACAAACTGGACCCAAACAAAAGACAGTAAGGAGACAGAATTAGTAGTAATTATCTGAGATCACTTCAATATAAACTTATGGAAAGATGGGAGAAAAGCATTTGATAAACTTATCTTTAAGGGGAAAGGGGACTAGGACAAATCCAGAGTCATACAGATCTATAAATGTACTTTCTTGTTGTGGAAAAATAATGTAGAAGGTTATTTTAGATAAATTATTGTCAGAACTGGAAAGGCTGGGACTTGAAACCATATTTCAGCATGCATATGTTGCAAATAGATCTATAGCTACCTGCAACACAATGTATTATAATAATATAATAGCTATAAATTAAACATTCTGTTGTGATATAATTTACATTGACTTAAACTTTGGCCTTTGATAGGTTCATGCACACACAAAAAGTGATTAGTAATTTAAAACAAGGTATTGATGTAATCTTCATAAAATGGATAAATGCATGACAGATAAGCAGGACATGACAATTATCATACAACAATTGGGAAGGTGAAATTACAGGTTACAGTCATAGTGTCCTACAGGGCTCTGTCCTAGGCCCATACTTGTTAAGTTGTGTCTTTCAGATCTTTTTCATCTGAGGTGTTCTACAGTTAGTATTCAGATTACGTGAAAATACATAAACAAAATTCATGTGTTACAGATAGGGCATGTCTGCAAAAGAACTTGATTAAATTGACCATTTGGGCAAAGGAGAATAATATGGTGATAAATACACCTTTGGGAGTCAAAAATGAAGTGTGCATATTTAATATAGCACATGGTGATTGAAACTGTAATTTCATTCAAGTACCTGGGTATATGGATAGAACTAACTTTGATTTTTTTCTAATCATATCAACCAATTGCTTAATGGTAGTTATAAAGCTACAGGCAGTATAAAAATATTTCTAAAGTCTAGGAAATCAAAAATGGTGAAATCATTGTTTTTGTAAATTTCATTGTACCAAAACTAGAGTATGGAACAACAATATGGAGACTGTATAAGAAATCAGTTATGAGTAAATTGTAAAGGGTACAGCAGAAATATACCAAGGGCATCCAATGATGTGAAAAGTTAAGTTATTATGAAAGACTAAAACATCTGAACTTCTACAATGTTTCATATATATATATATATATATATATATATATATATATATATATATATATATATATATATATATATATATTTAAGAGGAGACCTTAGTCATGTATATAGAGTATTTAGAGGCAACTGCCTCTGGGAATGTTTCATGTTGTCAAAGAGTAGTAGAGAATTATCAGACAACCTATGGAGAAGATTATATAGCAATGAGAGATGTACTAATTGCTTCTCTGAGAAAATAGCTGATACCCGGAGAAGACTGGTGATATTAAAGCAAGGAGTAGTTTAAATATTTTTAAATACAACTTGGACACATTATGGAAATGACTGTTTTGGTGTGTTGCTAGGCTAGAAAGGCATTATTGTCTTGCCTGTATTTAATGGTGAGAGAAATAATTGTGTGAATGAGTGTAATGGATTTATAATGGACTATGATTCATGTCAGTGAAATGAACAGCCATGTTGTCAGGTGCTACATTGTTGCAGCCAAATCAGCAACAGTCCCAGGTAGCAAACTGATAGCTCTGTAATCCGAGTGAACCAAATACATGAATATGGGCCAGTGTTGCCTGTTGCACACTGTTTTTCAACAGTAACTGCAATGATATTCCACATCCTGACATGCCATTAGCATTTACTAAAGTGCTATAACATCAATCAGTTCAAATCTAATCATGATTCCTGACAGTCAGTACCTGTATTGAACATCAGGAACTTACTTTAATCGGCAATGCAATTCTGTTGCATTGCAATTGTAAAAACACTACACTCAACATTTTTGGAGGGAGACTTTGCTCCCTGCACCCTTAAGTGTGGGCTTTGGTGCCATACCCACTTACCTAAATATACAAATTCCACAATAAAGAATGATGTAAACAAGGGACAGCAAATGTTTCCATGAAGGCTGCAATTTCCAAACAGAACAGCTGCTGATAAACAGCCATTAATTTTGCAGGAGCTGTACCTCACCACACTCCCTTGTAAGGTTTTGCAGGAAGGCTGTGCCCCCCTTACCCTCACATAGAGGGCATTTCCCAGTATTCTTGCTTATTTAAATGTACTAATTCCATGGACGCAAAACTGTGGGGTAATATACATCTCTACAAACTGGCTAATCTGTCATGAGCGCTTACACATGTTATGGCATGTCAGCTCCTGTCATCATGTGAAAGAAGAAACACTGCAGGCATTATTGCCCTTTTCTGTTCTTGCCACAACTGAATATATCTACATATATGTTGAAAATCTGACATGTTGTCACTTCATAGAAGGTAATTTGCCTTGGAGTAGTTTGTGACTGTTACAGGGTTTGCAGGGGGAAATTTAGGGTCATATGAAATTCCCAGTTTATACAGGGGTAATTAAAGTCCTCCATGAATATGGTGTTTGGTCGAACGGTGAATGACTCCAATAGGTCTAAGTATGAGCTATGGCTTTCATGTCACATAGAGGGTGACCTATAGCTTGCTAGGATATGGTATGGGACTTTGTCTGTGGTAATCTGGATATGGAGGTACTCCAGTGCATTATCCTGTTTAACCAACCTAGAGGATGATTGTTATTGCTGTAGATCAAGGCACCTCCACCTTTTGTCCCTGTCTGTGCAGTTGCTAGTATAAATGGGTTACTCTCTGTGGCTTTAAACCATTTCTCAGTAACTGCAGAGATGTCCATATTCTCCCAAGTGGAGAGTACTTGGAGGGAGTAGCGCTTCTTGCTTCATCTCCTGGCATTGAGTAGTAACATCTTTAGATTTCCTTCAGTAGATTTTGCTATGCTGGAAAGTTTGTCAGTTTGGCATTGCCTAAGAAAGGCTCTATGGGTGAGGACAATGTTTTAGCAAATATTCAAAAGCCTGGAGGGGATAGGTGCAGACCATCCTTGTCAAAGCAACGTGGTTTGTTAACCATGTCCTCCCACACTGACAAATATTGTAACCCTGTAGAGTGGCAGCAAAAACTAAGCCAATGATTAAAGTCATATCCTGTTCATATTGTGGCATCAACTTTGATGAAGGTAGAATCCTAGGCACATACAGTCCTCTGACATTTAGTCTAAGATCTCCACAATGTTTCACTTCATATAGTCTAAAGATGTATGTCACAGTTCATTTACACCCACATGGACTATGACTGAGTCATACTTTTACTTGTGGTCCAGTGACCTGAGTGCATTTATGATCTACTGATCTTGGCCCCTGATAGATAAATGACTATGACTCTCTCCTTATTCAGCCCAGTGAGTGGGACATCTGCATGTCTCACAATGGAGTCTCCTATGATGAAAATTTTTCCTTATGTGGTGGTTTGCCTTATTGGCTTGGAAGTTGAAGCTCCATGCATTGTGGTTGCATGTGCTGTGGTGGGTGTTGTTTTGTTTGAGTGTTTTGGGACTGCTGAGGATATTTGTTCTAGGTGCAATGTCTAGGAGGTCTTTGGGGTTTGGGAAGATTACATTTAATACTTCAGCATATAAGGGTCTGTGTGGCTGGTCCACACCATGTGTGCTGGGTGTAAAGCGAACATTGCTGACAACCTGATTGGTTTTATCAGTGCTTGTTTGTGAGGGCTTTGCCTCCAATGACATTGTGTAGATGCATCTATCACATACCTTGTCAGTTCGTTTAAAAATTAGTTGGTTGCCCCAGGATGCCCCTAGATAACATCTGACTGCAGAGATAGCAAGAAAACACATATTCATGGATACAGGTCTTTTTACATGATCAGAAAGTTGCTGTAAGAGCATAGTGTAAAATCAGTAGTATTTAATATGAAACTCTTGGGACAGAGCTTATCACTGAGCAAACTAGTTGCTGAATGTGCAACTGAGTACCGGGGAAGTTTTAAGTAGGAAAAATGTCAGTTCTAGGTGCCTGCATCTATACAGGGCAATACTGAAACCTGCTACACAATGGGCGATGTTAAGTAGACACTCTGAATTTATAGAGGCAGAGAAAATTGATTAATAGACTAAACTGCCCACCAATCAATGAAAAAAAATCTCACTTAAAGCCTTCTTGTGTGATTTCCAGTTCAGACAAACCAGGTTACTTTTAACTGCCATGAAAATGCAGTCTCAGTCTTCTTAATATAAAACCTCACTACAGTTACTGTAAAGTAAATACTAAGAGAGCAATCAAACAAACTAGCTAGAAACACACACTTTTAAAGTGACCATGATGCAAACAACCTACCAACAAGGTCAATGATAAAGAGTAAAAAAATAAAATAAATACTTTGAAAATACAACAACAGTACTCTTAAATAACTTACAAAAGTGCAACATTTAATTTTAAAGTACTTACCAGTGCTAAGACAGCACTAGATACAAGCCATGCACTCAGGAAACAGTGGCATGGATGTAAAGTATTTGTCAGCTCTGTTTTGGCCAACAATGCATTACGCTTAGTCCTACCACTTAGAGAGCCAGTCTCACTTAATGTGATAGGCCATTCTATCTTCTTGAATGTCCTAAGGTGATGCAGTACTGAAGATAAACAGTGACTGGCACATCATCTCCCTGACAATAGAAGGCAGTTATATCTACAGGTGCTAGCCCTAATATACAGAGCCAAACCAAGAACAGAATACTTACAAGAAAAGGTGTGTTCCACTTCCTAACCTCCTCTTTCCACTAGTGGAGAAAGTCTTGGTGGGTGCTTTGACAGGTCACTATATTTGTGCCTGCACTGAATCTCAAAGCAAGTGACATTGCTCATCACTCTGGAAAATTGGTGCCAGGCATAATTTTTTTTCAGAGGGGAACCTCACACTTCCCCAAGCTGATGCTGCTTGTGGTTCCATTGTGGTAGGTAAAGGCAAATTGTAAACTCCCTGCTGCACCATGAAGGAGCTATGCCAGATTTGATGCCAGTTGCAACCGTGCCCACTCAAGATTTAATCCAGGAGAAAATGGTAACCTTTTGCACATGGCTACACACACTGGACACCACCTGATGTGCATTGACCAATAGCAGGATAGCACAATGCATATTAACAGTAGCATGATGTGAAGTGACAGTATCAGACCGGCTTTACAGTGTCTTTTGATACATATACATTATACAGGACCTCCTAGCCAGGAATAGGGTAGACTCGAGCACTGTAGCACAGCCTATGGGTGATAATTTGTTGTGTTATAGGCATAATTCAGAGAGAATTACACAAAGTAACACCACTAACATAATTACTAGGATATGAGGCCCATTTTAGCACAATAAAAATCGTTGTTGCCATATTTAGAGAGATGGCTTTACCACGAGCAACATAGAAAAACAGGATATATTGGATATCTCAGAGTAATGCCATAATAAGCAAATTGATGGCAGACAAGAGTACTGGTGATGGACTTTAGGACTACAGTGACCACACAAGGGTGTATATAAGTAACAGGTGTAGTAACTGATCAGTGGATTGTGTGTGTGTGTGTGTGTGTGTGTGTGTGTGTGTGTGTGTGTGTGTGTCGGGGGGGTGGTTAGTAACATTGCACAGGGCATGACAGAGCACTGATGTTAGGGAGGCTCAACCTGACAGTGCATAGGGGAGAAGACTGGTTGCCAACCTACTACGGGGGGGGGGGCTTGCCAGTCAAGGTGCAGGAAACAGGGCAGAACAGGCTGCAGTCTAGCTGGGGGTGTCACCCATACAGGGCACAGGGGACATGGCAGGACAGCTTGCAATTCTATAGGACAACTCAGCCTGACAAGGCATGGGGGACATGGCAGGGAAGCTTTCAGTCCTACTAGGAGACTTAACTTGACAGGACATAGAGGACAGGGCAGGACAGGATGCAGTTTTGCTGGGGTGACTCAACTTGATAGGGCAAAGAAACAAGAACTGTCCTGTTGTGTATGTGTCACACCTGCATTTCTTATGCACACAGACAACTTGACACGCTATTGAGGATATGGAGCCTCCACGCAACAGGCACAGACTGTGCAGCTATGACTAAAATTAAAACAAACAAACATGCACATGGTTGGAATGGTTACAATATAGCATAGCACAAAGCTGTGGCATCATAAGCAGGCTGGGGACAGTACTTAATTGTTAGCTTTTATAGGAAGTCATGCAGACACACACACACACACACACACACACACACACACACACACACACACACACACACACACACACACACACACACACACACACACACACAGATCCAGATGTGTAATCCACTGGTGTACACATCTTGTCATGGTACTGAAACAACAGCAATGGCTGGAAAAGCTGACCAGAACAAACACACACACACACACACACACACACACACACACACACACACACACACACACACACACACACACACACACACACACACACACACCATGCATATCCTTAGGAGTGTAATGCAGACAATGCTCCTGTGACCAGGTGTGGTGGGGACTGCTGTAAGACATCAATGGAATGGATGGTTGTAATAGGACAGGTTACTGCATGCCAAGACCAAGGCATAGGAAATATCCAGAAACTAGTTCACCAGTGGGGTATACCTGACCCACATGCATCTCATGGAGGGAGATAAATTTCTGATATCCCTCAATGGACAAAGTAAGAAAATCATCCATGATACCTGGCAGTGGCTTAGATGTGGATATTGGGCTAGTAAAAACTGCCTGGGTGTCTGCAAGGGATGTACCAGATAAGTAATAGCCCATGCCATGCCTGTAGGGCAGTGACTCGCAAATGTGAATGGTTTGCTAAGATAATCACATCTGCACATCTGTCATCCATGGACATTAAGGCTGCAATAGTAACAGTCTGCATCAGAATCATACATTTGTGCCCATAGGCTATATATATGATTGGCATATAGCAATTCATATCCCACATGGTGGTGGGAGTCACATCTATGATCCAACATTGCTACAGGTTTGCTATCTATATACATTCACGGGTTCTTCTGGGAGACAATGTGGCCCAACTGGTCAGAACATGCCTGAAGTCAGCAAGTCTCTGGTGGATGATGATTGTACCATGCATGTGACACAGTCATATGACATAGTGGCACTGTCAGCAATGTTACTGGAGGGCACATTCATGTCACCTACAGATGAGGTGATGGTTGAGGGTAGGATGAACATCCAGCATCATCTGCCTCAGAGCTGGGTACCTCAAGGATAGTAATGAGGCAAGTAGTTTGCTGTTTGCAGTATGACTCCAAGACACAGCTAGGCTTGGATGCCACTCTTGACATAAATCAGTAGATGTATAGTTCAGTGATTCAGGCAGCAACAGCCATTGCTCACACCATGTTAGAAATGTTGATTGTGCTGTGTTGCCTGTGTGAGGAATTGTAACCACTGAAACTGCAGGACATCCTGCAGTGCATGAGGAATGAGATAATGTACAGATACTTGGAGAAGACAAGCCATTTGAAGGCACTGGTGGCCCATGTGGCATTCATTGGTGCAGCCATGAAGATAAAGGCAACTGGCCACCATGGCTTTGCTGGAGGATGGATGCACATTACACAACCTCATCCCTGGCTTATGCAGATGGTACATACAATTCTGAAGTCAGCTTCACTGCCCACACTGCCCACTGTTGCTTGCACCCCAGGTATGCACACTCCCATAGACATGATCAAAATTCTACAAGCTCCATCATGAACAAGCCCCACTGGTCAAGCCAGTATGAGTAATGCATTGGGAGGGTGGCCTAATGGTTAAGGTGTTTGCTTTACAAACACAAGGTGCAGGGTTTGAGTCTAAATGGCTTGCAAGGGCAGTTAGCTTAGTACTAACCTATGAACCTATGAATACCATCATACTCCCCTGTAGCTCTACAGTGAGCAGCATCCATCTATGATCATTTTTAGGGGGGTTGGTTGCCAACATTCTCCTGGAACAATACATTAGGGGCATAGAGGGATTCACATACTCACTGTTGATGTGACACTTCATCCCTTGGGCAGGATGCCTCTGGTCCTGACACTGCAGGGCCACATGGCTCACTCACCCAGTGTTTTACATGTCGAAGCTCTACCTTATCAATGGAGGATATGATCCTTGACTCTCCTGAAATGCCAATTATGTGCATGACTACTGTCTGCCACATTTCTCACCCATAACACTTCCACTATGCTAAGGTTGCAGTGTGTTACTGTGCCTAACCCCGCCTGTGCAAATGGAAATGGTGATGGTGACTGTGCTCTGTACACCTTTCTGGCTTGTATGGATATGGTAATGTCTGACAATTAGAGTGGTCACTTATTGCACTAATATTGCATAGTCTAGTTGTGTTATCAGGTAGATCAGTTTTATTCTATGCTTGCCTCATCACAACCCATTGTTATAGATCAGATATCACCTCTTTGTCAGTGCACCAATGTAATTTGCCTGCCTCTGCCTCACATAAGTTACTGCCTCAGCTGGTTCCCCCAAAGACTCTTCATCCAGTTCCCCTTCCACTGCTGCCACAGGTATATCAGGTAGTCAATAGTGCCCCCATGTTGTAATTGTGCTTGTAACATCATGTTATGTTGCATGGCACATACTACAAACATCTTGATGCAAGTCTCTGAAGCATATTGTAGTGAGTCTCTAGATGTGACCAAGCAGCAGAAGAGGGCCTAAAGTAGGCCAAATGCACATTTGATATGTGCTACATGCCATCTCTTCCATTGTCTAGTGGCAGTGAATGGTGTTTATCAGCCATGGTTCCAAAGCATGTCCATGGGCTATAGGTAAAATTCAATTAATGTTTAACTAATGAATTATAGGTTTTTACAAAATCAAATGCATTAGACAAATAGTAAATATATAAGTTATGTATTAGCTTATGCATGAGAGGTATTGATGAATGTCTCTTTAAGGCAGCATTGGAATCTTTTTGAATTTTGGCACCAAATTGCATTTATAATGAAAGTTGGTGATGGAATATCTTGGTTCTGATGAAGTCTGTACATAAAACAGATGAAAGCGCTAAACCTGTAGAAGCATTATTGTGGATTTGTGTCATTAAAAGTGTTTCTGTACCTGTAGGTTACACAGTTGTTTTGATGTCCATGGGCTATGCTATAGAATGCTGAATAGTGGAGCTTCTGTCCTGTCCTGGTTGTGGAAACAAAATATATTTCTCCACATGCTGCAGCATCATGTCAAGGAATGGATGTAGGATTTGTGGACCACTGCCTATAAAACGGTTAATATGACAGAGAACAGATTTTAAGGGGGGTCTTCATAGCTATACCAATCTTTAGGTCCACTGGATTAGGCAGTTCATGCATCTCCCTTGATTCCTTCTGAAGGCAGCACAATGTCTTCTAACTCCTGTATGTTGTCTCTGTCTACATGAAAGTTGTTGAGAATGTCTTGATCATGGAGTTGTTGGTATATCAGCCTCTGACAGACCCTCTGTAATATGGAGGGTTGTGACACACAAGATTGTGGATACTAGCTCCCAATGTGGCCACTAACACATGCTGACCAGGTACTGCAGATGCTACTGCTAGCATCATAGCATGCGTGATACCCCTATACATGGAAAAATGCCTGTGTTCAAAATAGCTGATTTCATTAGTTCACAGAGCTAAGTGTATGTTTTTGAATCATGCTGTCATATTTGAGTTCATCATTTGCATGCATGATGGCTCTCTTTAGCATGCTGATACTGATCTGAATGTCATTATGCAGTCATTAGCATAATTTGCATACCATGCTTTTTCTCCAGTAACACAGTCATGCTATGTGTATCTCTGAATTGCCCTCTCCATGGACATTGTTGCTCACCATGCTGTTTCATGTAACATGTTGTGTGGTTTGTTTCTGAATGCCCCCTTCATTTGTCAGATATTTTGCAACCCCTTTTCTATGGTGTATATGTGTGTGTTTTTGTGTGTGTGTGTGTGTGTGTGTGTGTGTGTGTGTGTGTGTGTGTGTGTGTTTGTGTATGCAGATGTGCAAGGTACAAAAGAGAGACAGAAAGTGAGATAGAAAGGGAGAGAGTCTGATAGTGCATGTGATATTGCATTTTTAAAGAACTCATACCCAAACTAAAGATCATCCAAAGAAATAATGCTTGGAATACCTGGCACTCCTCTAAAGCCCCACAAGATCAACTCAAATTTTGAGAAAATAGGAACAATACAAAAAATCCATATTACTAGGCAAAAGAACTATTTCTGCTGTCTACAGCAGAAACACCACAACAAGCCACAGAAGTTCTGGGCAGGTATTAACAAACTCCTCCACCCAGGGCAATCCACAACTCCAACCCCCTCAGCCCCAACCCAAATATTGCCAGAGTCGATTGCCAACAGTTTCTTTACAGAAACCATCCAGGCCCTTGCTAGCAAACTTAAACCCACTTGTCCTAATGCTGAAACCCCTAAACCCAATAAAATTATCTCCTTTAGCTCCCAAAAAGTTCCGACTTCACTCATTAGAGCCCTAATTAAAAAACTCAAACCAACCACCTTTTCAGCTGACCTCCTCCCTGCAGACTACCTGCAAAAAGCTGTGGATGTTATAGCATACCCTGTCTCTATTTTGATATACAGAACCATAACTGAAACCTCTATCGCTTCTATCTGGAAAATATCACGTCATACCTCTCCACAAAGGAGGCCTCTCCACTGAGCTGTCAAACTATAGACCAATGGCTATCCTTTCCCCTCTGGCTAAAATTATGGGAAAGTATATCCATAAACAACTCTTACACTACCTTATTCAACATAATCGTCTGGCCAACTCACAGCATGGATTTAGACCACAGCACAGTACCACCTCAGCCCTCCTCTCCTTTTCTAATGTCACAAATTCCAACCGTAAAAACACCAAACTATCTTCTGCCCTGTTTCTAGATCTTTCCAAGGCCTTTGGCATGGTTAGCCACCAGCTACTCTTACTTACCCTAAATAAAATATCCCTAAACAACAATGCCATACAATGGTTTCAATCTTATCTTAATGGAAGACAACAGGCAGTCCTTTGGCAGTACAAACTCTTCACACTTCTCACCATTACCCGTGGTGTCCCTCAAGGCTCCATATTAGGTCCCCTTTCTTTCCTCCCTCTTTATCAATGACCTTCACACTATAATCCCAGATGCAACCTGTATGCAATATGCCGATGACTCTACTCTGATTTTCTCAGCCTCTACCCCTATGGATCTCCTTAGTTTAACCCAAAAAAACCTTTAATACAGTGGAAAACTGGATCTCTAATCAACAGCTGATATTAAACCCTAATAAAACAAAGCTATTTGTCTTCTCCCCTACTCACAAATCCTCTCAACTTTCATTTACTATAACATCTAACAGTGGGACCATAATCTCACCAGATATGTATACCAAACTCCTGGGTATAATAGACAACAACCTCAAATATGATATGCATGTAAACCAAGCTATTAAAACCGTTAATAAAAAACTTGGCTCCCTATACAAAAACAAACCTTTTGTCACCCCGTCTAGCTAGAACTGCCATTGCCCATATCCATCTGCTTTCAGATCTACTCTCTGCCACACCAATACTCACTAACTTGAACAAAATTGATCTCTGCAAACTCCCTAGTTGTTACAATCAAATTGCTAGGTTTGCCACAGGGACTCCCTACAGGACACACCATTGTCAAAACCTAAACCTCTTAGGCTGGCTAGAGCTCCCCAGGCTAATTCAATATAATCAACTTACTGTAGCATTCAAGGTTATTAAACATCCAGAAAAAATGCCTCCCTTAAAAACATTATCCATCCCTACGAAAACGCTAGGCCACTTTGTTCCACTACAAAACTTTTGGTTTATTCTGTTAAAGCTAACAGCCTATCTGGAGAATCTTTGCAAATTCAGTAGGCAAAACCTGAAATTCACTCCCATCTGACCTTACTCTGAACCTCTCCCTTAATCAGTTCAAAAAGAATCTAACCCAGTATTTTAAAACTCACTGGTTATGTCCTTGCTCTAACCTTGACTAAAGCCACATTTACTTCCATATCCCTGCAATTTTTTATTCACAGCGACTTACCTCTTACACTAAAAGGTGTGAAAAAAAACTGTAACATCTTTGCAGATACTGTGTATATAGCTGCACCTATAGGTTTGATAAGAGAAACTGTAACATATTTGTATATATTTCTGAATATAAACTGTATTCGTCATATGCTTGAAATGTGAGACTGTAACTTGTATGTTAATGCAATATGTTTGTGCATATACTGTAACCTGCTTGTCTTTATCTATTTGTAAGTTAGGAGCGTTTCTCCCCGGGCCTCTGCTTAAAATGGACATGTATCCAGTTGGACTATCCCGGTCAACAAATATAAAATAATAAAATAAAATAATAATTAAACAAATCTGCCATTGTAAACAATTAATTGAGGAACATTAGCCCCCAGATTCTGCAATCCTTGCACGGCGTGCAGGATTAGGGCAGGAGCTCCAGCAGGCAATATGTCTGCCGTGTGATCCAGGAATAGCCTGCAGGGGCGTGCACTAGTGCTCCTGCACTAGTCCTGCACGGACTAAGCCCTGTATGCACATTACCCCATTTGCAGGAGAAACCCATGCAAATGAGGTGAATTTGTGATCCAGGAAGCTGGAAACTGGCCGTGCAGGACTAGTGTAATCTGCTGAAATGGACTCGGTTAGTAACCGAGTACATTGCAAATTCCAAAATGGAGCCGTGACAGCTCCAAATAAAGGGTGCATATCAGTCAGGAAGCATGCCAATGGC
Source organism: Protopterus annectens (assembly GCF_019279795.1). NCBI lineage: Eukaryota > Metazoa > Chordata > Ceratodontiformes > Protopteridae > Protopterus > Protopterus annectens. The sequence goes on from NC_056732.1 coordinate 410,429,233, forward strand.
CAAGTATAATGCCACTGGCATTAAACAGCTTAAAAATAAAAAAAAATCAACTTTAATATTTTTTTAGCCAATCTCGGCTGTTTAAGCGTAGGGCAGTGGTGCGCAAACGGGATTGAGGGTAAAATAAGAAAATAAACCTAAAATAAGCATTCTAACTAAAATCACTATTCTGCCATTAAAGTCAATGGCAGCCAGAAGACAACATGGCCAGTGAGTAGTGGTTGCTAAGGGGGGGGGAGGCTCAGTGCGAGACATGTAACTATGCATTAGCAGGCAATCCTATGCAAATGAGGGGAATGATAGTGAATCCCAGTTTCCCCCTGCATGCTAGTCAGGTCCCAACAGTGTAAGAGCAGGAATAGCTTAGTGCAAGCTTAGGAGTTAGCTCACATCATAGGGGGTGTATCAGGCATACTCTAAGCAGATTGGAGACCTGTGGCTCAGGTTTGCTCCTAGCTAAGCATAGCTAAACAAGGAGCTGTGTCTGAGTCTAGCTAGCACTGTTTACATTGCCTAAGTGGGTGTGTGTGCCGTGCACTGGGTTTTAAAGAAAAAAAAAAGGTAAACCAGGAAATAGCAGCTCTGTGCACATTTGAGCACCGTGTTTGCACGGCGTGCCCCTGGGCTTAAACAGGAAGGCAATGGGAAGGGAAAACAGAAGTAGGAAGTTAATCAAGGAGAACTAGCATAGCTGGCAGGTAAAATGTATCAGAATCAGCCAATTACACAGGTAGCAGACCAGCCCATCCCAGAACACTACTATAAACTATGCAAACACCTTCCCCTCTGGTTTTTCCCATACTCTACACCACCGGACTATACAAGTGGAGAACTTTTAACAAACAAAACTACAAAATGATAGGGGCTGCAGCAGGCAACATACAACAACATGTGCAAGAGGCTGAGGGTGGTGAGGATGTGAATGCTACTGATCAACCCACAGTGAGGAGATGGAGAAGAGTGTACAGACCCAGGGTAACCTACCAGAGGCTACATGAGCTGGAGATAGTGGAGCACTATAGGATGGACATGGACTTCCTACAGCAAATTGTTGAGCTGTGCCGGCCACGCCTGACCCACAGAACTGACCGAGGGGAACCCATCCTAGTGGATACCAAGGTATGCGTAGGCCTAGTAATACTAGCCACAAGTACCTCCCAAAGCTCAACTGAGGATATCATGGGGATCTCACAGGCATCAGCATCCAGAGTATTCCACCATTTCCTGGATGCCATGTCAGCACATGCCAGTGAGCATGTATATTTTCTCAACACCCGTGAGGTGTTGGCCGGCAATATACATCTCTTCCACCAAATAGCAGAATACCCTGAGGTAATGGGTGCTATAGACTGCACTCACATACGCATCAAAGCATCACCCAGTGATCAAGGTAGGGCCTACATCAACCACAGGGGCCTCCTCTCCATCAACTGCCAGGTCATGTGCAATGCCCAGGGCATTATAATGAATGTGTGTGCTGGCTGCCCTGGAAGCTGTCATGATTCCCACATCTGGCATCTGATGCATCTGTACCAAAGATTTGCCAATGGGGACATCCCCTATGGTCACCTAGTGGGGTATGCTGGTTACACACTGTTGCCGTGGCTGATGACACCCATTAGAAATGCACACACACACCTGAACAAGAATGCCATAATGAAGCACACGTACAGATCAGACTTATAATAGAGCATGTATTTGGGATGCTCAAGTCATGGTTCCAGTACCTCGACACATCTGGTGGAGCCTTGCAGTACTCACTAGCTACATGTACTCAAATTGTTATGGTATGTGCCATGCTACACAATATGATCCTGTGGAAACAGCTGCAGCAGGAACAGCACAGAGCAGGGTGACACAGCTCCACACCAATGCCAAGGCCTGCACAGGCACAGAGTGTCTCGGAGGAGGAACAACCCGAGCCTGCCCCTGTAGGCAGATAGAGGCATGCCTAGTATGCCCTGGCCTTGGCAAAGAGCCAATGCATAGCACATACACTGACGCAGTAGGGACCCAGGGAATGACACCTCTCTCTGACTCACACATACAGTAAAAGGGATGCCAAACATGACACTACCTGTGCTCAACCATGTATTGGGAGTGTACTATGTGCATCCGACATAGACAGCCCTCCAGCACCATCCTCAATCCTGCCACACCCACAAGGTAAGTCAATCAACATACCAATTGCCTAATGGAGCAGAATGTGTTGTTACCTGTATCTATGGTATGGATGTGAGCATGCAAGGGAATTGGGTGGCTGAATGTTATGGCAGCAGATAGTAGACACCCACAGTGGCACCATGACATCTGTAACACATACTGGAGTCACCATAGTAGCCAGTACTACACAGGGTGACAAAACCCACTGCAGGAAATGTGCTGGATGACATGTGTGTCCATATGATTCACACATGCCAGTCAGGAAGGTTCACATATCCAATAACAGTCTCAGCCAGCAGGACAGTTGTAGACAAACCCAAACAGAGCCTGTGCTATAGCCTCTGAATGATGCCTATGGGTAACCTCCTCCCAGGCCTACACAGACAGACTACAGCAGGTCAGGCAGTGGGATGTTAGTTCTGAAGGATAGGAAGTCAGACACTAATATGTAGGGCAACCAAAGCTAAGACCTGTAGTACACTAATATGCCTCTAGTCAGTATGATAGGTTAGAATACAGAATGAAATGGAGTACCTGACATACCAGTACAGTCATAGGAAATATGTGCAAGTGCCAGGTGTGCCCGCCATCCTATGTAGACATGTATAATCAGCAAGGTGTGCACCCCCCTAATCATGTGTAGAAATGTAGAAACAGACAGGTGTGTCCCCCCTAATCCTGTGTAGAAATGTAGTAACAGTCAGGTGTGCCCTCCCAATCCTGTGTAGAAACGTAAAAACAGTCAGTTGTCCCCCCCTCACAACCCTATGTAGAAATGTAGTAATAGTCAGGTGTGCCCCCCCCACTCCCATATAGACATGTAGAGTCAGGTGTGCCCCTACCCCCAATCCAGTGTAGACATGTAGTAACAGTCAGGTGTGCCCCCCCCAATCCGACGTAGAAATGTAGAAACAGTCAGGTGTGTCCCCCCACAATCCTATGTAGAAAAATAGTAACAGTCAGGTGTGCCCCCATGCCTATGTAGACATGTGGAAACAGACAGGTCTGCCCCTTTCTCCAATCCAGTGTAGAAATGTAGTGACACTCAGGTGTGTCCCCCTCAATCCTGTGTAGAAATGTAGTAACATGTATGAGCAGGTATAATACGAGTGGAGCACAGATACTCAGAGGTGGCCAATGTAGCAGGATAGGTTGTAACATTTGCACAATATGCAGGCCTGTGTGTGTTAGGATGGTGTGTGTTTCATAATGTGTGTGAGTGGTCAGTATGTATGCATGTTGAGGTAACACCTGGTGGCCATTGCCCACTACTGCTGATGACAGGGACAAGCCCTCATGACTGCAGTGCCAAAGACAATCCCCACCAGTATAACACATGCTAGCAGTAAGCCATTGTAAATGTATCATGGTAATATGTGTCACCATCTGAACGACTGACATGGCATGGCTGTTGGGCTAGATATACAAGCAGTACACAGGGGAACGTACCCCAGACGTACAGTATATATTGTGTCACTGTGAAATGGAGACCCCCTTGGATGTGTACATATAGGTATGCATCACAGTAACTGGACCTGTAGTAGGGCATACCACTGATGTCTGCCTGAACACCTGCAGATCACAAAGGAGGTAGGACTGATGTATTGGGAATCAGCTGATGTACTTGCACATGCAAGCATAACTGGAATGCCACATGCATATCTTTGTGTCAGATGCAAGTAGTGTCCATGACACACATGCACCTAGCCACGCAAACACGACCCACAGGCACCTCTCTGGTAATATCCCTGCTGTGGGGAATGGGTACAGTAAGACCCCACCTGTATATGGCAGTAGCAGAAGACTGCAGCATGCAGTGCAGGTGTCCTATGCAGGTGTATCCCTAGCTGTAGGTAGCACCCTGCCAGCATCCACACCACCTGATCAAGACTGATAGAAGGTACTGGCATGAACACCTATCACACCTACCCTGTCACCCCAGGGGAATATACTGTATGGTGGTCTGGGACTGTAGGACTGACAGAATACAACGGCCTGCCGCATTTGGCCTGCAGCAACACCTAATGCCCCACTGGCGTCTGCCAAAGGCCTTTGTCTCACATGTACTGCCAATGCATGTTATGCCATGGACACCCAAATAACAACATAACACACTCCACATAAGCCATATGCAAGGCCATGTGGACAAACCACAGTAACATGTCCACCATGTCCCACTGCATGAACTGTGGACCAACACACATCTGTGATGGGGTAATACCCTTAGGGAAAGTATCAGAGAATGTATGCATAATGTATGGAAGAGGTTAGAATAACAGAGGGGGGTGTGGGTCCATGGGCAGCATGAAATGTGCAGGGTCCGACACCAAGCTGTGTGCATGCACTATCCATGGCTGCAAATACATAAATGGGTGGCTACACACCTGCCCGTACACCACAATAGGGTAAATGTCCTGACCCATGGCCCCTGCATCTGGATAACCTGTGCAAATCTGTACAGCTGTGAGACATTGCCACAACAAGATAAGGCCATACTGTCATGTTGATGGGTGGACAAGTATGGGATCCTTTGCCAGCACTGTACCAAGGTGCTGAACTGGATACACAAACCCAGCACCAAGTGTCTGCAGCTCCCCCTCCAGAATGGCATATCTTACCATGAATACATAGGTGTCTGCCCACAGTACCAGACACAGTTGCAGTCACCCTTGTCCCCCAAGTCATCACTGTGAGCAAGAATGTCCACATGACAGTACATGAGGACAGAAAATGTCACTGTGTATAACAGTACACATGTCTGAATATCTCTGCTAACAGCAGTACCATGCAGCTGAAACAGCACAGACACAATCACCTACAGTACACACTATCCCCTGCACAGTTTGTCCCCATATTGCCAAATGATCAATGGATACCCTGCAGAAACAGTATGCTACCTGTAGGTGTACAGCACAAAGGTCTGCACTGCAGTACAAACTACCTGGAATCGATCTACACATTCAGTACAGAAGGGCATACTGGGCATGCTCACACAGAGAAATGAAGGCAATGTCAGTCAACAGCATACTGAAAGGTCATACCGGGCGTGCTCACACACTTAAACAAATGAAGGCCATGTCAGCAAACAACAGTGGACCAGACATATCTGGCAGTTGCAGATGTTAGTGCAGGCACACTCGTCAGTATGCAGCACTCATGGTTTGCACACATACTGGATATGAATACAGGCATATATCCAAGGACAACACACTATAATAAGCCAAACGTAGACATACATAAATGTATAGAAGAGAGTGACTATCACAAGGGGCCATCCATTATGAGGCCTGTCCCACCCAGCACACAGCCAAATGGCTACAATCACATGAGGTTCGGATGTCACTCACTGTAGACCTTAGCCACTGGTATCTGTCAGCATTACGGACTATGTGGTGCAAGTGCTAGCTATGCAACATGACTGTACAAGGAAGTAGTCATCTAGCAGCTGTATACACGTACCTGTGGAATATAACCCTGTGTGTGGCCGCATGTGGTGTGTCAACTTCTAGATGAATGGGTTATGTCTCATGCACACACACTGCCCTCCCCATAGCCCTACTCTGACAAGCCTGCTGATGTCATCCACTTTGAAATACACCCTTGTGAAAGGTGTAAGCCAGTAATCTCCGTGGCTTCTATAACTGTGTAGTGCTGTATTGTGATAAACTAGTTAGGTAGGAGTTCTAATCCCAGACGTGGCAACTGTGTGTGTGTGTGTGTGTGTGTGTGTGTGTGTGTATCTCTGTCTGTTGGCAACTGTGTGTGTGTGTGTGTGTGTGTGTGTGTGTGTGTGTGTGTGTGTGTGTGTGTCTGTCTGTGTAGAAGGCAATGCTTTTTAGAATATTCACACTCACTGCAATTCAAATGCCCTACTTTGTCAAGGCTGCTGATGTCATACACTGTGAAGTACACCTTTTGGAAAGCTGTAGCCCAGTAATCTCTGTGGCATGTCCTATGACTGGTTACTGCTATAGTGTGATAAACTAGTTAGGTAGGAGTTCTAATCCCAGACATGGCAACTGTGTGTGTGTGTTTGTGTGCATCTCTCTGTGTAGAGAACAATGCCTATTTAGGTTAGTCACACTCACTACAATTCAAATGCCCTACTTTGTCAAGGCTGCTAATGTCATAAACTGTGAAGTACACCTTTTGGAAAGCTGCAGCCCAATAATCTCCTTGGTGCGTTCTATAACTGTGTACTGCTGTAGTGCGATAAACTAGTTAGGTAGGAGTTCTAGTCCCAGACATGGCGACTATGTGTATGTCCCTGTGTAGAGAGCAATGATTTTTAGGCTATCACACTCACTACAATTCAAATGCCCTACTTTGTCAAGGCTGCTGATGTCATACACTGTGAAATACACATTTTGGAAAGCTGTACCCCAGAAATGTCCGTGGTACATCCTATAACTGCGTACTGCTGTAGTGTGATAAACTAATTAGGTAGGAGTTCTAAACCCAAACATGACAAGTGTGTGTGTGTGTGTGTGTGTGTGTGTGTGTGTGTGTGTGTGTGTGTGTCTGTTTGTGTAGGGAGCAATGCATTTTATGCTAGCTACACACACTATGATTCAAATGCCCTACATTGGCAATCCTGATGATGTAATTCACTGTGAATTACACCTTTGGGGAAGGAGTACTCCAGTAATCCCTGTGGTGCGTCCTATAAATGCTTTATGCTGTAGTGTGATATAGAACTCTGGTAGGGGTTCTATTCTTAGTGGTGAGTCTTATAACAGCTTCATGCTGTAGTGTGATATAGAACTCTGGTAGGAGTTCTATTCCCACACATGGCAGTTGTGGATGTTTTTTGTGTGTTTCTATGTCTGTGTAGGGAGCAATGCATTTTAGCCTAGCCACACTCACTACAATTCAAATGCCCTATTTTGGCAATCCTGCTGATGTCATTCATTGTAAAATACACCTTTGGGGAAGGAATATGCCAGTAATCCCTGTGGCATGTCCTATAACAACTTTATGCTGTAGTGTGATATAGAATTTTGGTAGGGGTTCTATTCACAGTGGTGCGTTCTATAACAGCTTCATGCTGCAGTGTGATATAGAACTCTGGTAGGGGTTCTATTCCCACACATGGCAGTTGTGGATGTTTTGTGTGTGTTTCTATGTCTGTGTAGGGAGCAATGCATTTTAGCCTAGCCACACTCACTACACTTCAAATGCCCTACTTTGGCAATCCTGCTGATGTCATTCATTGTAGAATACACCTTTGGGGAAGGAGTACTCCAGTAATCTCTGTGGCACATCTATAACAGCGTAGTGCTGTACTGTAATAAACTAGTTAGGTAGGAGTTCTAATCCCAGACATGACAGGTGTGTGTGCGTTTGTAATTCGTATCCTGGGTGGAGGTGGATTTGAGTGTGTAACAACTGGACTCAATGTGGAGTGTGTTTTGCATGGCCCTAGTATATATCACAATGTCCACCATACAGAGATAACAGATGTGAAATAGCCAAGAGCCTGGGGTGCAAATCCATACCCCTACATATGACATCAAGGCCTGGCAAACAAAGTTAGCAGCCCTGGTATTACCCAGAGAACACTCTCAACCCATGTCTCATACACACACACACACACTTGCCTAGGCAACAGCCGCTATGTTGGTAGTACCCTGCATAAGCCCACTGATAGTAACCATGGTGTGATTGCAGTGGGCTACAGAGAGCATGGCACCCTGTCCAACTGTCCAATAGGCAAATACATGTCAACAGTGCACCTTCTCCATGTTCCCTACTGGACACCTGCAACACCTGTGGTACCATCAGATGTGACCCACAAAGGACATACTATGCCTGAAAAACATGCCCTGTATGGACAGATGCCACTGACACCAGGGAATACTGGTATCATGCTGTCAATGTAGGTGCAGGGTAAACCTGCTGTCCATTAACAGTTTCCACCACTTGAGGCCAGGACTGGCACATCTCATGATAATCTGTGTACACAACATGGGCCAGACACCCCAGGTACAGTTCCACATGTCACTGTACATGCATGTGGGAGGTGTGCACATCCCAGACACCGTCCATGTCATGGACTAAGGAAACCATATATGGCAAGCAATGCACAGCATTGGCCACGTGTAGCAGTCACCCAGGTGACTGGATGGTGAATACAAAACCCACCTGTGTAGGCATATCCAGAAACTACACCCCTGAGCCACAATGCAGACCATTGTCATGTGGGCTGATGCCAAGGTATACCCATCACCTAGCCTTGTATAGCTGTCTGGCACAGTCGACCACTACACACCCGTGAAGCCATGTACCCATGCATGTCAGTACTGGCATCCTGTGTGTGTGTTTTTTGTATGATGCGTATGATCACATTCACACTCACTACAACCCCCACTGGCATACTGAAGTATGCTGTCCAATGTCAGACACCTCCATATACTCTTTCCCCATATAACCTCTGTATGACTCATGTGGTGCATGTGATACCTGCACAGTAATGTGTTGTGGCAATCTCACTAGTGATGAGTTGTATTCCTGGCCCTGCCAAGTGTGTCAATGTGTGTGTGTGTCCCTGTGAGAGTGTGGCTGTGTTGATACTGGCACCTGTTCATGCGGACAGGCACATGTACTACACCTCCCGTATAGCTACCATATCCCTGTTGCAGATGCCACTAACCATCACATATACATTTTGAGGGATCCTCAACATGTAACTTATATGGCGCATCCAGTAACTGCATAGAAATGTGATAACACTAAATAGCCATCAGGGATTTGATACCCTATGCTGGTAGGTGTTTGACATTAACATGCTTATGTTTTACTCTCTCACCTTTCCCTGACTTTTCTTTGTCTCTGTCTGCCTCTTTCACTCCCTCTCTGGTGGATGTGGAGACCTACACCTGCTTTGCTTTGGCAGCAGCATGTGTATTTTAAGTAATGCTCATGATCAGCTGATGGCCTCTGCATGAATTGCAGCCCTGCTCTAGCTGATTGCATGTGGAACAGCTGTGGTAACATTCCCATTGCCACTTGCATGGAAACACACTCCAATATCTAGGAACATCATGTTGGTGTTGGGCCTTTTCAGTCACTGTGAGCAGGAACTCGTTATGTTGTTTGGCAAACAGCATCTCTGATGGAGTGGGGATTTACCTCTAACAACATACACTTTGGAAACAGGGCAACACACAGGAGGGGGATGTGCCTGACCTGACTACAGACTGTAAGTGCTGCTATACTGCATTTGGAGTAATGTTGGTTTAACAGGGTGTGTGTCGATATGGCTGTCCTACATGTTTTAATAACTGCCATGTCAGTGCTATGCATATGAGGGAACCCCATCTGTAGGGCCATCTGCAGACTGGGCAGTGTGTGGTGCCTTTTGTTTCATGTGTTACCCACAGAGCACCTATCTGTGGACTGCAGAAGGTAGTGTGAGGATTGCAGTCTGTAGATGGTGACAGCCGTGAGAGTTACTGACTTCATATCCCTCATAGGACATATGTTGCAACAAACCCTGTTACAACAGTGAATGTATAAGGTTATCACAGCAACATGTCAATATTGGCCCTGTGTATGTGCCTCCAGCCACAACTCTGTCAACCTTTGTACATATGTCATGCAGTAAGAGGTGCATATGTGCTGTACACCATAATTAGTGGCATCATATCTGATAACAAGCCAGTGAGATATTAGACTGCTATACATGTTATGTATAGTAGGGGCTATATTTGATGACATCACCTGGACATTCTGTGGTTGTGTGTACAGTACTGAGGTCTGTGTACTTAAGGTGAATGTCGACAGTGTGTGTACTGATAATATGTACTTTGGCCTGTGTACAGACTGTGGTAGATGTCATTGTTCTTGGTCCTGTTCTATCTGATGTTACATGCTGCTCCACTGTATGTTACACTATTGGCTTACATGTTTGTAGGGCCATACACGCACATGCCCCATACCACAGACAGGCAACAGACCACACTGTGTAGTGTCCCAATATATGTAGGGTTAGTGTGTGAGTGGCACATATGAGGATGGTGTTAGACAAATAGTTCATATACTGTAATATAATGCTAGCTTACTATACGTGGCTGTATTCACATTGGCTGTGGTTATGCACTTTTACACTGATGTATCGTACTCTGTGCTGTGTCATGCCTGTAGAGCCTGCTATGTATGCAGGTACATGTGCATTCCCCCATAGGAAATGTAGGCCAGTGTTGAGCCAGTCTGCCTGTAGCCTGCACAGTGCTTTGTTACATGCCTAGCAGCTTAGTGTACTTACCCACTGAGATGTCATGTCCAGATACTTGCCAGATGTACTGCTGCCATGCCTTCCTTAACAGTCATGTATGTCATACACAGCAGTGGGATGCTATACAGATGTAGGTCAATATCTAGTGGGTAGTATGTGGCCATGGCACCTCTGTACCAGTGGTTATTATGTGTCAGGACAGACAGGGGTGTGTGAATGCATAACCTAAGGGGGCAAATATATACCAGTCATTGTGTTATACCCATCTACATGGCTGTTAACATCCACATTGTCAGGCTTGTTCCACATGTCTTGCACTAAGGGGTTCTGTGCACACCTCTGGACTGTCCAGAGTATGTCAGAATGTCCACATATATTAGCCAATATCTCTGCTGTAGTCCACAGGAGCATTACGTGCTAGCAGCGGTACTGTACTATGATGTCCTTAGGATGCCTGTCACTAGCCAATAGTGCGCATGTTAAAAGCAGATGTGACTTCCCACACTCACCATGTCTGTGAAGACAATCCCTATTACAGTAGAAATAGTCTACAAATATACCTGCTATACACCTGACATCCCCTTGCACTATGGAGTTGGGACTATAGGGGCTGAGGTAGGGCTACACTCCATGTTCAGAACATATGGTGAAAATATATGTATATATAATTATCCAGATATCTATACAGATATATACACATATACATAACGACATATATAGATGTATATATACATGTACATATATATATATATATATATATATATATATATATATATATATATATATATATATATATATATATAGATATATATATATATATATATATATATATATATAAACACCCAGATATATACATATACAGAGCAATATATGTCTACACATATACAGACAGAGATACATATAAACATCCAGATATATACATATACAGAGCAATATATGTCTACTCATATACAGACAGAGATACATATGCACATATATGTATGGATATCTGCATATATATTGACAGTAGTAGGTATATCAGAATGGGTCTACTTCACCTTATCTCATGTTGAAAATTTCGAACGGCAATAATGTCGTGAATGCTGTACATCAAAAGTGTTGTTGCAGGATCATGGTACAGTGGGGAGGAGAAAATTTGCTCTTTCCTCACTGTAGTGTGATCTCGGCATCGGTATGTATAATTAGCGGGGGGTGTGGGGGCAAAGCCCCCCACAAGAACAGTTTCAATGTACGGCATTTTCAATGTTTATGCCGTTTGATATTGTCATCTTTTGACATGGTAATATAGATGCATATCAGAATAGATATGTATGCATATATAGTTATATATATATATATATATATATATATATATATATATATATATATATATATATATATATATATACATATACACACACACACACAAACATAACTAGGCATATATGTACACATAGGATGTGTATACATATATAGCTATATGAACATATACCTATGTATACATATACGTATATCTGTATATATATATATATATATATATATATATATATATATATATATATATATATATGTGTACATACGAAGAGATGTACACATGGCCATATACATGTAGCACTATACAGATGTGTATACAGACATATGTATGAGTATACATCTATATATACATGTAGACATATATAGACCTATTATATGTATACAACCATATTCCTGTCATGAGTAAACCTCACAGTTGTGTATACCCTCCCAGATTTATCTCAGCATATGTATCTGCTATGTGCACATTATGATAAAACAACATATGTGATGCAAAAGTCATATTAATAAGGACTACACAATTTAGGAACTACTCAATATGTGTATTGACAGCTATATTGGTAAAACAACAGCTGTCTTCACAGTGGTCATGGTGTAGTGGTTACGTGCTGTGACTTCAGTGTACAGGGTTCTGGGAACAAGAGCTGTTAATTTTGTTGCTGGGCAGAACAAGAGCTATCAGATACAGAGTGGTTAAGGCAGTTTTGAGCTGCTTTAAGCAGGTTTGTATGGGTTTGCGCAAAGTTAAGCAGTGCTGAGCTATGGGTAAATGTACAGGCACTTACACAGTGCAGGCATTGCTTACCAGTGTGCAAATCAGCTTAGCTGTTATATTGCAGCAATGTTGATACTTGCTAAGCATAGCTTATCCCTGGTAACCACGACACACCACCCAGTCTGATAACCTGTAATAAGTGTATGTAATGCCATGTACAATACATGCACCTATGTGCTGCCATTACAGTAGCAAGGGGTGTGAATGTCATGTATGGAACACAGACATATATGAGGCCAGTACAGCACTGTTATCCATCTGAATGTTTTACATACAGGTGTAGTAGCCCAGGATATGTACTGTCACACTGGCATGTAGTGTATCATGGCAGTACTACTGTTGACAGTGCTAACCCAGGCAAGAGTACAGTGCTAAATGTAGTACTGACAACAAGCACACCTGCGGGCATAGCTGGACACTGAGGCCTCCCTATTGTATCCCTGGTGTGTGAGCTGTGTCACAGTATATACCCCTTACTGGGTAATGATCCATCATGTGGAATGTAACTGTAGACTACTGTCTGTACAGCACATGTTAGTGAGGGCATCCGATATGTAGTTATGGCATACATATTGTTGTCAGACGTCTATCTGTCAACACACTCATGCTACTGCATAGCTGCTTGCCAGGATGATGACTGTCAGTCCCTGTACAGATGTGCAGATGGCAGGTATCCAGCTGGGATATGTACAGGCAACCTAAGCTTGATTGACACTGACATGTCTGCCCAGCTGTGTAAGAAGTGGCACATATAGGAGATGTCACACTGTATGCACCACATGCCATGGGTACCTCCACTACACTACCGCCATTAAACAAACATGCTTGGGTACAGGTCTCCATCACAGACACTAACCATGTGTTGTAATGCATGTTGCATACATGTCAACTTGATCACCACAGTGTCCATGTGCAGGAGGCACCTGGAGGATTGGCTGATGCATGTTATTCTCACCCTGAGGGTCATGACAGTAGTGTCTGTCGATAGATTGCCCGCTGCCACCTGGCAGGTGGCAGGATACCACTGTACACACAACCCCTACACAACCCATCTCCCCTTGAACAATAGCTAGGTACACAGCTATGACCACCTGCAGGGATACACCTCTGTACTGACACATGTGTACATGTGCATGACTGAGTATAGCAGTGTCTGTGTGTTAGCACACCTGTACTTGGGAATTCCATGAGGGCCTTCACAACCAATGCAACACCCATTGCCATAGTCAGTTGTGGCTGCTGCTGTATGGGACATTACATGTACCCTGTTAAGCTCCCCCCATATCAGCTACATGAGCCTTGCAGTACCAGCACAACAGTGTTTTACAAATGTGTTGATAGGCATGGGATACCCATTGTGTTCTGGCATGCGTGTGTAGTTGTACATGTCCGTATATCTGTCGGGTACAGCATTCTGAGGCCACATACTCCTATTACAATACCCATTGCCACACAGTAGTACAGATAGTGTCGTTGCTGCCCATAGGTGAGGCATAACAATGCAACACCCTACTACGCGTGTGGCATGTGCATGAGATACATATCCCTGTAGTACCACTGTTGGTATATACTATCGGTTGTATCGCAGTCGTGGCCCATGTGTGATGGTGGGTATGGCAGACTGCCATCATGGGTTTCAGGGAGTACAATATCCACTGGGCGATGTGGGTGCTGTGTACACTGTCATTACACCAAAGTACACCTGGTATATGTCTCATGTACCACGTTATGGTTACCACTGTCACCATCAACCATACAGATAACTGTTACCACAATCCAAGCCAGTTATGCATGTGATGCATGCAGCCTACCTGTAACACATTGGACACACGGTCAAGTTAGTTAGCAGTGATAGGCCCTGGTATCTCGGATGTGTGTCTGGCTGTTATGTGTCTGTAAATGTGTATATGACAGTATGCCACACTACGTATTGTCCAAATACACCCATAACATCCTCCATTAGTGTACTGTACATTTCTGGGGATGTTCTGCATGTAACATGTAACCTGGGACACACCTCTCCCTAAACGCTGTGCGGTGTGTGCAATGTAAGCCACACACTTCAGTATCACTACATAGCTAGGCAGGTGTCTAGTCCCAGTGTTGCTAAGTAACAGTGTGTGTGTATGTCGATAGGTCTGCATCAGGTGCAGGGTATACATGCCCCAGCAGGCCACCTGTCCATGTGGCACAGGCAATAACCGGTGTAATATCCTGTGATATGTGTTCAACTGTACCCCAGATATGTCACAGCCATGGTGTCACCACAGTGACATATCCCGTTGTGGAATATGACTGCAGACCATTCTCGTGCTGACACATGTACACCTATAACACAAATGAGTAACATTATAGGGACTGCAATCAACCAGTGTTACTAACAGCTATAATTCATCATTGCTGGATGGCTACACTACCTGCCATGTATGCATTACACTTTACTCCTTACAGCATGTTACACTGCAGTACTGAGGTACACTGTAGTACAGTCACAGTGTGCATCAGAACCATATCAGCCTATCCCTAAATTGATGGTATGGATGACAGGGATATGGCACAGGTGTCATCATATGCACAGGGCATCCTTGTGCTGACACATGTACACCTACAACACAAATGGATAGCATTATAGAGATCACAACCAACCAGTGCTACTAACAGCTATGAGGCATCATTGTTAGATGGCTGCACTACCTGCCGTATATGCATTACACTCTATTCCCTACAACATGTTACACTGCAGTACTGTGGTACACTGTAGTACAGTCATCCTGTGCATCAGAGCCATATCAGCTTGTCCCTGCATTGAAGGTATGGATGACAGGGATGTGGCACAGGTGTCATCATATGCACAGGGCATCATGGAGCTGACACATGTATACTTACAACACAAATGGATAACATTATAGAGACCACAACCAACCAGTGTTGTTAACAGCTATAAGGCATCATTGCTGGATGGCTACGCTACCTGCCATATATGCATTGCACTTTACTCTCTACAACATTTATATGCTGCAGTACTGTGGTACATTGTTTCACCGTGTGCATCAGAACCATATCAGCCTGTCCCTGCATTGATGGTATGGATGACAGGGATGTGGCACAGGTATCATCATATGCACAGGGTGTGATGTTGGTTTGCCAGAGGCCGAGGGTGGGCCATACATTTGACACCATGTGTGTGGGGGAGGGGTGTACTGTGGTGAGCAGGGCAAGGTGATGTGGTGTGTGTAGGTATGGGTTTGCCCTAGGTGTGTTTGCATAGTGTGTGGCTATGCATGTGCATAGTTCTGCCATGTGGCTGCCCTACACAGGTGTTTATGGACAGCTGCAGACCATACCTATCAGGGTGTGCAGTTCACTGCCTCCGGCCATGGGCACGTGGACTGTACCTGTCAGGGGTTCCACAGACATGTCCAATTACAGGCCTTGATGTGCTACTCTTACCTGCTGATGACAATTGTCCACTGGTACCAGGTCCCTCCTGGGACTGGCCAGGACCACGTGCATGTGGCCTGTTGTGATGTGGTGTGGACAGCGCACCCCTCACACTGCCGGGGCTGCTACTGCCACTACAGGAGCCCCTTGGTGTCTTAGCATGTTCACATTGACTGCCAGCTGTTGGTGTTGCTGGCCCATGTCCATGTGGAACATCACCTCATCCCCACCACACGTTGAAGCATGGAAACACCATGGCCGATGAGGGTCATCATCTCATAAATGCCATCTATCCGTGAGCTTGGTATAAGCATGGATGGCACCTGACAGTTCAAAGAGGTTGTCGCATACAGATGTGGGAGCAGCCCTCTGCAGCCTCAGACCCTGTCTGTTGTAATGTTCCATACGTGCCTGCACCGCCATGACAGCCTGAAACATGTGCCTGCTGGTACCAGCTATGTCACCTATGCCAGGAGCATGATGTCCAGTGGCCCTACCACGAGCACCCTGGGACATCCACCTATGTGGTGCACTGCCAGATATCCAGCTATGCCTGCTGCAACCAGACACAGTAAGCATGGTTACCACACTTTCCTGTGCACTGCCACCAAATGCCAGCTGTCCCTCTGCTATGGCCACTGGTGATGGGGTATATATAGGTCATAAAACTGTGTGCGGGGTTGGGGTGGCTAAAAGGGGATGCCATATGTTGGCACAGTGTCAGCCCCTGACAACCCCACCTGTGCCTCAACAGTACTATCATCATCTTTGGTGTCTGTATGGACACCAACATCAGATTGCATGCAGGAGGGACCCTGACCCACCTCGCCACCTGTGGGGGAAAACAATAAATGCACTTTAAAACCTGTACAGCATTGCCTAACACTACACACACACACACACAAACACACACACACACACACACACACACACACACACACACACACACACACACACACACACACACACACACACATACACACACGTCCATAATACCTACCTGTCCATGGCTGTACAGACAGCCCCACGTATATGTCCATGTGGTACCCATCCTGCATCACACTTGTTAACATACACACATTGATAACCCTCCTTAACATATCAGTCCTCTAAATGCCTAGACAAGCAGACACACCACAAGACCTGTTACTACATTACCTGCCTGACATGTGTGTAGTGGTTTTACATGGCTTCATTGCTGTCATTCGGTATGCACCCTCAGTATGTTTGGACATCATGAGCATGACCCCTATATGTGTGGGTTACTGTGTTCTATACATAATATCACGCACAGGTGTGGCATGTGCATGTGATGCTCATTACATGCCAGATATGCTAATCATGTAGCCTATTATGTGATAATTGTAATATATGTAGACACTCCCTGGTGTTGACTAGTACTTCCCCAATGCATCTGTAGTGCTGCATATATGGGGTTGTAGGTGACCTACCTGCTGAATGCGATATTAAGGGTGTACCTGGTGTCTACCTTCCCTCTCAATGCCTGTTCCATGCTGCAGACCATATTATGCTATCAACTGTTCTGTGATTACACACATGACAGGTATTCCTGGTGTGTAATGTGGCAGTTCATGACCATGTACTGCACGGTCCCAAAGGAAGGTACAACTGATGAACACGCCACAATCTCACATGTGCATACATGGCCACCCACACAAACACACACATGCACACACACATCCTACATGCATCTACCTCCCTCCACTTCACCAGCGTGACCCTGCAGACAAACTAAATAACCATCGGGATGCACACACACACATACAGGTGAGGTTGCACAATGATAGTACACACAGTCCTCCTATTACCCATCTTTCAACATGCAGAACATATGGTAAAGAACAGCATGCAGTTCAGCTATAGTCAATCCATGCAAGCAACAGTATACATGTGTGTGATGCATGTGCTGTGCCACTAGGTGATGCCCCTTCCCCTGGATAGCACTGCACCCATGTACACAGTATTGCTGTGCACCTGTTCTGCACCCTGCCATGTACTGTGCACCACACCTCACAGGTGTACAACCCATTGCGGAATGTGCAGTACTGTGTCAGTTATGTCAGCTTTAATGCTCACAGCCCTATGTTTTTCAGCAACACATACCTGGGATGATATGTGGACAGTTGTCATTGGTGAATGCCTGATGCCTGATTTACAGTGGGCCATGTATGACTAATCCAATACTCTTACATTGACAACCATCAGAGCATACTGTGGCTATGAGGGGTGTACACACCTTTATTTATTTGATGCACCCATCCTTGATCTGCCATGGGACGATATCACCGCATATCTTAGCAGTACACGAGCCTGATATGTGACATATGTCTTGTACTTTCACATGCAGTGTCTACAGATTGTGCTAGGTTTGTGGCTGCTGACCATGATGCATACACACCATGTGGGCATATGTGTGCACACCCTTACCATGACAGTTTATTGCACCTCTTGTTGTGTGTACTACAGCAGTCACTACTCCTGGCAGGGGTATACCAGCATGGGCCATCTGCATTTGCCAGTGTATGTTCAGTCTGCCCTACACATGTCCCCCTCTTCTGCATAATTGCAAGGTCTACTCATGTGCACATCCCATGGTGTTCAGACACTGCTGTCACTATTGTTGTGGGGGTAGGGTTATGGCTGACAAAGGTCCTGAACCTGACTATGTGCAGTCAGAGCCATTCCTAGCATCCTTAGGATCCCTGCTGCAGTGCACTGGTGTGTCATGCTGACACTTCCCTCCTTCAGCCTTTATGCAGATGCATGACAAGTAAGCCCTACAAATGTGTCACTTTGCAGTGTCCCATACACTGAACACCACATGTTACAGCCTAGACCCAGCTGATAATGTGGACTACTGTAATGCCTTATGCCATAGTCTATCTCTGCAGCAGTTGCAATTGTCCTACAGGTATATACACTGGTATTGCACTGTATATGGGCGTTGTTTTGAGCATGTCCCTACTGTAGGCCATGTCTCCCACCATTATGTTACTCCCTGTGGACACATTCTGCAATGACAGGATGTTAGTTATCGTGCAAGTGTCTGACATACCCTTCCAATACCCCATCATGGTCATCCATGTGATGCTGTGACGTGCATTTCACAGCAACAATACATGCACATGTACAGCATGCATTCAGGGTAGGTGTGCTAGATGTGTGCATGGAATATACCATCACCAATACATGCCAGGTGTGTTGGCAAGCATCTACATAAACCATACTCACCAGCTACAGGCTGTTGCCTTGGTGGTATCCCAGAGGGACCTACATAAAAAGGTGAGAGATGCAATGTCAGTGGCCACACCTGTGGCAGTGCTACAGGGTGGGTGCAGTATTACAATACATCAATGGTACATTTCCACAATACTACCACATCTAGACATCTGTTTATCACTACAATGCAGCAACACACTATATCTATGACATGTCAGATATGCATGATCTACCTGTACCGATGCGGATGTATACACAACAGTTGTCTACAGATGTGTCCTGTGTCATTACCTGCACACTCCTCAGCCAGTGTGTGGGTGCCACCCACCTCCACAAAGGTGTCCAGCGGTTGGTGTCTGGCTGGACAAGCTGGTGCCATGAGGCTGGCCAAGAGCTCCTCCACACGTGTCAGGGGGGATGGATGGCATGGCCCCCCCATGGCGAGGTGATCCCCCAGACTGCAGCAGCACGCTGATGGGCATTGCAGGTCAGTACAATGATGCTGGACCTGCTCATAACTGTGGTTGTGCAGTCCACCATTGACCCTGTGGACTAGGTCATTCCACAGGGCGGTCCACTCCTGCTGTTCATGGGCAGCCCTGCCAAACAGCACTGGGTAGTGCTGGATCATGTGTGATATAAGCACATAATTCTCAGCTGTTGAATAGGTGGGCAAGCATGCATGTGACATCTTGGCTGAAAGACATAAATATGGAAACAGGTCTCAGCAACTCATACATCAAGGTTGCCAAGAAGGTCTTTCGGCTTTTCCTGGTTAGGGGTCGCCACAGCGGAACTCCCGTCCACTAATGATTGGCAGTGAATGTTTACGGTGCCGAATTGCCAGCCTAATGCCCAACCTTCAAAGAAGGCACACCCATTCACGCACCTACCTGCATGTCTTTAACGTCATTCAACCGCGGGGAGGACATGCAAACTCCACACAGAAGGCACTCCAGCCAAGAATCGAATGGGAGAACCTCTTAGTTCATAATACACATCTCTGTCACCCCCCCACCATATCAGCTTCAACAAACTGTACACACAACTCATTAGGTATGGCTACAGCTTACCTACCAGTGGGACAGATATTGTATTGTACCACACTTCCTGCTATGTGATTGTAGCCATGTTCCCTGTGTGGACACTATCATTGCTGGCCTGTTACAGACTATTCACCTGCATGCCATTGTCAGAGCCACTATGGTTCCATATATGCCTGTGGTATGGCTGCTTTGGGATTGCTGCACACCTGACATTCTGTGTTATTGGGGATATCTATGCATGCTGTTGGACATGTTCTAGGATTATGTAGACTATTACTACCAACATATGTTCTATAACAGTGACACAATAACATGTATATGTACTATTGGCCAGCAGAACCACCTCTCCAAACCCATCTGCCCATGATACCTGGCCACATCACATGTGTGTCCCAACCTGGGGCCTCCTCATGTACTGGTCCAACAATACTGTCAGGTGGCACCAACCCAGGGGATGTTGTCCCCCCTTGGGGGGCACACACAGACATGTTCCTGTCCCCTGAGGTCAGGTCTAGGGTCTGTTCCATACCAGGCTCCACAGACACATATGGGATGTGCTACATCACACTGAGGCACCCAGTACACATTCACAGGGCTGACATGCTCCTCCTGCTCAGCCTCCAGGCCAGGCACTTTTAGGACGTGGACTGCTGTTGTGAGTAGCAGTGGGAGGGAGGCTTGTTCCCATTCTGCCCATATTGGGGCCCATGAGGCATCCACATCACAAACCACACACACCATCCAGGGTGTTTACCCACCACATGTGTCACATACCACCCCTGTAGACTGTCCTCTATATCTACCAACCCTGACCACCTCCACAACTGTAACTGCCATACTTTCCCATATTCCCATTACATACTTCACAGATGGGGGCAATGTGGTCCCAACAAGGTACTAACATGTGACATACCCGTCCATGTTGCACACACTGCCAGCTGTAGATATCTGTGTGTATTGCTATGTGTGCTGGTGCCATGCACATAGCATGCATCACTGTGGTAGTAATATAGGGGACATGTCTTTATAAACATATATGTTTGTGTGTGTGTGTTTGTATATATGTAAACGTGTATATAGGTATATATCTATATATGTGTAGATATATGTGATGTATATATGTGTTCATATATATGTCTACACATGGGTATCTGTATATTTGTGGACATACATGCTGATATATATATATATATATATATATATATATATATATATATATATATATATATTTATATATTATATATGTGACATATGTACAAATATGCATACCTATATGTGGGGTACATTCAGACATCAGGTCCACAATCTCACAACACCTTCCTGCACAGCTGCACTGTTCTGCCTTGCTACAGCACAGACAGGTGCCACATATGGACATGGCCTGACATTAGGGGGGTATATGTAGGACCCGATTGCAGGTAACCCTATTACACACCTATGGCATTCCTGCATGCTACATTACAGATTAACCTGAGTATCCTGCAATTGGTGGGCTGTGGGTCCCATGTGTCCATCATAATGGCATTACTTCCACCACCAGCTATTGGCCACATAATATACATACTTCCCATTACACAACACACACTATGATGGTTTACATCTTGTCAGTCAGTGCTGATCTGCACAGTTGACAGCTATGGCCCACTACCCTTCAGGGACAGACACTGTTGTCCATAGCAGTTGTTCAGTTGAACATCATTACAACAACACCTGATGACACATATAAATCATTCCACATCATCTATCCCATTATTATGGACCAGGTACTACATTCAATTACATGCATATATACTTCACATACCTGTTGTGGGAATGATGTCAGTTCTGGATGGTTTGCTGGATGTTTGACTCGTTTGTTCTTCCTTTGGCTTTCACTTTGCCTTAGGCTTTTTTTTTCTTTATTTCCCTCTCTCTCTCTCTCTCAGTCTCTCTCCAGTAAATGGATTGAGCTGCTTTGAATAGATTGCAGCATGGCTTTAGTAGGCAATGCACATGATCAGGTGATGGCCTCTGCACCAATCGGTGTCCTCCACTTGCTAACTGCATGCAGTTTGCTGTGTAGTACTTCCAATTACCACTGTCATTGCAACCACCTACTATAAATCCCTACATCATGTGGGCATGGTCCCTTTACCTTTCCTGTGTTAGGACATCCTTCCTGTATGTGGGCATCAGTGTTACAGACAGCAGGTAGCAATACTTCTTACAGGAGAACCTGCACACTCAGACCAGCTACTTATTTGTAGGAGGTTCCAGAACTACAGACAGTGTGTGAGTAGAGTTGTGTTATGCTTTGTATATTACTGGTGTTACAGGGTTTGTGTGTACATACTAGTTTACCTTGGAATGCAGTCTGTCTGCATAGCTCTCAAATGTGGGACTATCCTCTTGATCGCCAGAGGTGTGCCTATTATGTTTTGTCTGTCCAACACACAGGTCCTTTGTCAGATATTTCACTGGCAGTGTGTGTGTGTTGAGTGCTATCAGTACATGGCTACATCCATTTATGTTTCTAACCTCAAATCCCTGACTAAGGGTATGTTGCAGACTATCCTGTAACACCAGTGACTTGCTTAGTGTATGACAACAGTTTTCCACATATGGGCCTGTGTTCCAGCCTCTGTCCTCCATCTACTTACCAAGCTTTGCACATATGACATGCTGTCAGGGGTTGTTCTGTAATGGGCTATGAGTATGTCACACTGCCATTCCTGCCATCAGTCTACTGTTGTTGTATCCCTCACACATACGGTGGGGCTGGGGCCATATATGTGTGGGCTTCACCTACACAATACATGTGTGCCCTTATGCACTCCAGAGGCCAGTGTATGTAACAGTGGTATATGGCCCTGTATTATTGAATCTGGGGGGGATGCACCATAACTAACCTAGGCTGTTACAACATGTGGGGCTATCAGGGGTGAGCTGCCTTAAGGTATCTGGATGTACATTACCATACAATTCACCTATATTTAAATTAATTACATAAATTGGGTTAATGCAGGCCTACTGTCTCCTGTCATACAGACTGTTCTGTTCATCAGTGTGCTTGTGATGGTGTCAGTTAATGCCTTGTTATGTAACAGTTAGATCCCATTGTGTCAGCTGAGGTCTTTACCACCTAGTGACTGTGTACAGAGTGTAGACAGAGTCTGCTGAACTATACATCTGCATTACTTACTGTTGATTGTTTGGTATCCTGTGGCCCAGTCTGTCTTTACTATTGTACTAGTTGAAGGGCTTGGCCTGGACAACAATATTTGTAAACCTTTCCAGACTTTTGTATTAGTATAACTGATTCACAGTTGCATTACTCTGTTTATATGGATGCCAGTGTCTAAACAGCTATATGACATGGCATATACAAC
The DNA here is from genome assembly GCF_019279795.1 of Protopterus annectens. NCBI lineage: Eukaryota > Metazoa > Chordata > Ceratodontiformes > Protopteridae > Protopterus > Protopterus annectens. The sequence continues at coordinate 410,452,795 of NC_056732.1, forward strand.
TGTAATAGTACACAAATAAAGGTTTCCCATTTATGCAAACCTGTATGTGGTGTTATATCCTATGATCTCTCTGTGGGTATATGTTGCAGGCAATGATTGTCATTTGTATGGGTGGCTCCTACAGTGTCTAGTTGTTAAGGTGTTAACTATAGGCATAGTGGCTGTTCCATATTGTGAGCACCTTCTACATATGTATCTTACTATACCTACCTCTGCGTGTGTACGTGTAGTCACATATATATCTATATGTATATGTATATATATATATATATATATATATATATATATATATATATATATATATATGTGTGTGTGTGTGTGTGTGTGTGTGTGTGTGTGTGTATATCTGTATCTGCATATATGTATCTGTGTATATGTATCCTAGGGATGTTGATAGCTTCCACATTGTATATTACCTATGGAGCCAGACTGTACTGCATGATAAGTTACCAATACCAGCCTGACATCATACAGGTGGGCTGGAGTACTGTTAACATCTTGTGCCCATGTTGTGTCAGGTCCTGGTTATGGGATCTGCAACACTTGGTAGTGTATTGCAGGGTGGACATGTTTGGCTGTGGGAGGGGGTATACCTATTCGTACAAGATGTATGTTGTTTGGGGCCTCTCAACCCCATTAATGGTGCATGTGGACATATATGTTTTTGTTATGTTCCCATTGTCATCTACAGATGTATGTCTGTTTATACCTATATAGATATATTTATATATCTGCTTACATATATATAAAACTATGTCCGTATATACCTACATAGATAATATATATATATATATATATATATATATATATATATATATATATATATATATATATATATATATATCGGCTTACATATATATAATTTGCTGTATATATTTAGACATATAGCTGTAGACATATATATCTATAGATGTATGCATTTGTATGTATATATGTTTATATATATAAAACACAGAAACTGTAAGGGTAAATCCAATGGCTTGAAAATACGGACACCAAATATTAGCGCTTTCATTCACTTTTATTTCCTTGTGAACTTCTTCAGAAATGATAACACTCCACTCACATCCTTTTTTATATACAAATTAATTAATCACATGGTAAATGATCTCATAAAATAGATGAGTTAATTGATTCTCTTAAAAACACTACAATAAAATATAATTATATCTGAAACAAGAAACTTAGTATAAAAGATTATTGTAAAAATAAATAAATAAATAAATATATATATATATATATATATATATATATATATATATATATATATACTTAATGAATTTAATACTGTTTCATTTGTAAAAAAAACACTTTAAATTGATTGTTTCATTTAAACCAGGAGCAAATTCTGCTCCTAGATGCAGTTGCCAAAGGGATTCTTTACATTCTAAAATGACTTTAACATCACCAATAAATGCCCCTGATGGAACACAATCCATTACAGAAAAAATAAGTTTCTTGAAATCTTTACAAAGCAAAGAGTGTTTAGCCAAAGCATTAACCGAATCCTTTTTCTTTATGGCTAAAAGATTTTCACTAATCCTTTTTCTAAGGCATCTTGTAGTCATGCCTATATAGAAACAAGGACACGTTGAACACTGAGCAATGTAAACCACCTTCTCGGTACTGCATGTTTAATAACTTTTGGACCAATATGTTTTGTTTAGGTGTGAAACATATATTGAAGAGGAATTACTTATAAACCTGCACTGTCTGCAGGCCTTACATGCATAGGTACCCTTAGCTAAAATTGTTGGACCTTTATTTTCATTTCCTACTTTATTTGTCCATTCTAACATGTTTTTGATATTTTTTGTTTTTTTTGAAAACAAATTTAGGTCCTTCACCTATAATATTTGTCAATTCCTGATTTCCTAACAAAATTTTCCAGTTATCCACTATTATCTTTTTTATACACCACATTTCATTTGTAATAGGCAAAAACAAAAGGGACAAATTATTAGGCTTAGTAGGCTTACATCACAGGATGCTATGCTTTTTCAAGAACTGGAGATTATTAAAAAGTTTTTTATTTCCAGGGGCTATGACTCAGCATGGTTACAAATTATAACCAATGAAGTGATAGCACTCAGAAAAGACAAAGCTTGCCCTATTTTGTTTTTTCATTTATCCAATTTTGGGACAACTGACAATGGAAGAGTCAATTGCCCTGACAAAGAATTTTTTTCTGCTTTTGTTTTGCCTATTACAAATGAAATGTGGTGTATAAAAAAGATAATAGTGGATAACTGGAAAATTTTGTTAGGAAATCAGGAATTGACAAATATTATAGGTGAAGGACCTAAATTTGTTTTCAAAAAAAACAAAAAATATCAAAAACATGTTAGAATGGACAAATAAAGTAGGAAATGAAAATAAAGGTCCAACAATTTTAGCTAAGGGTACCTATGCATGTAATGCCTGCAGACAGTGCAGGTTTATAAGTAATTCCTCTTCAATATATGTTTCACACCTAAACAAAACATATTGGTCCAAAAGTTATGATACATGCAGTACCGAGAAGGTGGTTTACATTGCTCAGTGTTCAACGTGTTCTATTTTCTATATAGGCATGACTACAAGATGCCTTAGAAAAAGGATTAGTGAACATCTTTTAGCCATAAAGAAAAAAGATTCAGTTAATGCTTTGGCTAAACACTCTTTGCTTTGTAAAGATTTCAATAAATTTATTTTTTCTGTAATGGATTGTGTTCCATCAGGGGCATTTATTGGTGATGTTAAAGTCATTTTAGAATGTAAAGAATCCCTTTGGCAACTGCATCTAGGAGCAGAATTTGCTCCTGGTTTAAATGAAACAATCAATTTAAAGTGTTTTTTTACAAATGAAACAGTATTAAATTCATTAAGTATATATATATATATATATATATATATATATATATATATATATATATATATATATATATTTATTTTTACAATAATCTTTTATACTAAGTTTCTTGTTTCAGATATAATTATATTTTATTGTAGTGTTTTTTAAGAGAATCAATTAACTCATCTATTTTATGATATCATTTACCATGTGATTAATTAATTTGTATATAAAAAAGGATGTGAGTGGAGTGTTATCATTTCTGAAGAAGTTCACAAGGAAATAAAAGTGAATGAAAGCGCTAATATTTGGTGTCCGTATTTTCAAGCCGTTGGATTTACCCTTACAGTTTCTGTGTTTTATCAGTTTCGGTGTTTTTCAGCTATATTTATATATATATATATATATATATATATATATATATATATATATATATTTCTCTCTCTCTCTCTCTCTCTATATATATATATATATATATATATATATCTACATATATAGATATGTTGTATCTGTGTAGATATTAATATATATATATATATACACACACATACATCTACACGTTGGAATACATTCCCTGTACTGTGGAATGACTGGGCTGGATAATATGTTTGTGAAAACATCAAGGTTAGGTATAGCTGACATAGCTTAGTGGTAAAATCACTTTAGCTATGGTGTTCAGGGTCCTGGGTTTAAGACGTTGCAGAGGCTGCTTATTTTGTTGCTGGGAAGAACAAGGCCCATTGGATACAGAGTGATTAAGGCACTTTTAAGCAGTTGTAAGTGGGTTTGTGCAGGTTTGCATGGAGGTAAGCAATGCTAACTTCTGGTTACAGTTTCTTATACGCAGTTAGCTTCTAAATTGCCTAACCTGTGTAGGCATTGCTTACCCCCACACAAACAGGCTTAAACCTGCTTACTGCTGCTTAAAAGTGCTTACTCCTGCTTACCCCTGTGCTAATTTCTTTAAAAGAAAAGAAATAAGGGTTGATAGGAAAGTGGTGAAAAAAGGGGCACAAAGAGGGAAAGACAGTAGGGAAAATAGCTAGGGTTGTGCAGAAAGGGTGTGAGGAAGGTCCATAGCTGCCCATTTCCTCTACAGCAACAGCTGCGCATATACACTGAATTTGGAGGTAGATTTGGACACTCAACCCCCTGAGAGAGGGGTGAGGACAACAATAATATGTCATGATGCCAATTAGACCCGATTACATGTGTACAGTGGACACGTGCAAAATGGACAGCTATGTATGGGGCATGATTTTTTTTTGGGAACAGATTGCCCTTTTTTTTAAGGTGAGAGTGGGATGTTGGGGAGGGGTAGTAGGTATATGTGGGAAGGTAGGTTGGGTAGGTTAACAGACAAGACAAACAAGATGCATACAGCGGGCAGTATATGACACATGTGGGGGGTAAACACCTTGATGGGGAGGGGTGTTGGGAAATTGGAAGCCCATGAGCCCCCTAGTGGAAACAGTAGGACTGAGGTTCCCACCCATGGGCAGTCACCACTGCACCTTCACAGCTCCAATGGTAGCTGTGCTGGGGGCTGAGTTGCAGAGCCAGACTGATGCTCTAGTCGTGACAAGTGGCCCTTGAGCTGGCGTAGAAGATCACCAAGCTGCTGGTTGAGCTCTCTATGCACCATGAACCAGACCTGGCGATGGGTGACAGGTACCTGCCTGCACCCACTCCTGGGATGGAGGCAGTTCCAGCCGAAGGTGGTGCAGGACCAATGGACGAGGCGGTCCCAGGTTGGGCCCCAGACATGCTGTTGCCTGGTGCAATGGCCAGCTGAGGTGGGACAGGTGTGTCCGCTGTGACCGGCCTTCCCAAACGTGCTATAGTGTTTAGATTTTATCATCATATGTGGGTTAGTAATAGTCAACACATTCCAGGGTTAGGTATAACAGCATGCATAGATATTCCCATTAACCCAGACACCAGATATGGAATGGTTGCATAGCAAACAGAACACATGCATATATGGGACCACAGTGGTAATAACAACAGCATGCAGGTACATTGATGGCACCATGCCACCAATGTTGGAATAATTCAATATAGCACATGCATGGAAACAAATATAAATATTTATTAACCAATATGGTATAATCAGAACATTAGAGACATTACAAACCAGTTGGGGTGGGTATGTAATTTATTGTTCGAGATATGGTGGGGGAAGAGAAAGATGTAAGTTAACAACTAGTATATTCCTGTAGTCCACATTACTTTCCTAGTCAGTGCTGTTATCTGTACCTTACAAGTATTACTTCACTACCCTATAGTCCTAGTTTGGACAGTGATATGGCTGTTGTCATTGTCATACATGAACTGGCTTTACCTGAAGTATACACCTCTTACCTGGTATATCTGTGGAGGAAATGTTTATTAACACTAACTAACTGTTTCTACACATACTCCCAGATTCCAGGTTGATGTTGTGCACATAGCTATCCAACTTTTTCTGCATAGACTCTGGCCATGTCTTGATCAGATACAGGTGTACTGGGACATATCTAGACTATTGCCCTCTTCAACCTTTATTGACTTGACACACATATACATGCTTTCCTACACAGTTATATTATGTAGCACAGTGTGGGTGACGGTGATCAGTGATACTTTATTATTCAGAGAAACTGCAACACTCACTATTACCTACAATACCAGAGTAAACAGTACCCATGCAGGGTATGAAGGGTTTTATTTCTTAGCACAGTGTTCGTATCCGATGTACCTGTGAGAGCAATGATTGTTAGCACTACCTGATTGTTGCCACACAAAGTTCCAGATTACACATTAGTATTATGCACATACATCTCACTCTTCTACTGTACACACTCTGGTCACAGCTTGACAACATGGGGGTGTAGATAGGACATACTTGGCTTATTACTCTCCCTACAGTTTCAGGAGTTGTTACAGTGACAGGTTTGTTTTCATAGATGTTTGACAATCACTTATATTTCCTGTTGGCTGGCTAAACATCTGTGATCATCTCACAGACTTCCCTGGGGGACAAGGAGACAGGCAGCAGATATTGGCCCATATACTGGACATCCTGGTCTTATCTGTACAGTTGTGGGGTATGATTCTGTATGCAGCCTACTTCCACTCCCAGGATTCAGACCATGGCTGTGTCTGTTACAACATACAGACTGTCCATCAGAGGTGTGTGTGCTATATAGATATCAGAGTTGTGTGTGCTATATAGATATTGCTGTATATCTCCTATCTGCTTTCTGTCTTATAATTCTCCTGTGCTTTGGCATTCTGACCTTGTATTACAACACTCTTATACAGATATCCTAGACAGTTATATTTTGTAGGACAGTGTGGGCAACAGTGATGACTAATACCTCGTTATTCAGAGCAACTGCATCAGTCACAATGCCATACAATACCAATGTAAACAGTACCAGTACAGGGTAACATTCTTGTATTTCTGGGCACAGTGTTGGTATCCGACAGACCTGTGTGAGAACTGTTTGTTAGCACTCCCTGAATGTTGCCACACACAGTACCAAATTACACATTACTATTATGCACATACATCTCACTCTGTTACTGTACACACTCTGGCCACAGCTTGACAACATGGGGTGTAAATGGGACATAAGTGGCTTCTTACTCTCATATGGTTTTGGGAAGTTGCTTGTGTGCCAGCTTTGTTCTTATAGATGTGTGTCCATCAGTTGTATTTCCTGTTTGCTGCCTATATGTCTGGGATCATCCCACTGATTACACAGGGGGACAAGTTGACAGGCACCAGATATGGGCCACTTTACCGGACATTCTGGACATATCAGTACAGTTGTGGAGTATGATTCTGTATGCAGACTACTCCCACTGCCAGGATTCGAACAATGGCTGTGTGAGCTAAAAATCTAACAGTTCACATCTCAGTTGCATGTGCTATTCAGGTTTTGTTGTCTGCCTTTTCTCGGTTTTCTGTCTATGTGTCTCAATTATACTAAATGGCCTCTGAGGATTACACCAGTCATATACAGGGATTCCTACACATTCTATTTATGGTGCACAGTGTGGGTAACAGTGCTTAATACAACAGTATTATTACATGATTGCAAATCTACATTACCATATATCAGAGTATACGTATGCAGTCCAGCAGTTAGAACTTTATTGTCAGACTAATACGCTTTATTTACATACAAACTATATGAGACTCTTCCTGCCGTATTCGCCGGTGTATGCAGTACTTGCCTTGAACAATACAGGTTTTATACAGACAATTAATTTACTAATACTTTTAGTTTTATTTCGTATGACAGTAAATGCATGAGTATTACTGACCTGCCTCACGTTGTAACCTCACCAGGTGACTGACGTGGGCCTCCTGGTTCGCAGCCCACTCCATTGCAGCTGTGGGGGACATAAGAAGAATATGTAGCCATACCTATTCATGATATACATGAGCTGGCAATTATTACACACATAGTGGGGTGATACGTACACACAGCTGGGACAGCTCCTTCCGCTCTAGCCTCTTGGAACCACTGGTCCAAGAGGTCCCCCTTACACCGCTTCCGGTTGGCATAATGATGCCTGACCTGCTCACCAGTTCAGGGTATGCAAGTGGCACATGGGCGAGACGGTCCTAGGCCTCAGCCTTATATTGGGAGCCCTGGTACTGGTCCTGCAGCAGTCTCTGATCATGGTCTTTGACAAGGAGCCCTGCCATGACATTGGACTCCTGGATGCACCAGCGCTGCGCCTGAAAGCGCACACCTTCTCCCCTTCCTGACATGGTGCCTGCAAGGGGAAGCTACAACCAGTTATGAGATGTATTCCCACCTCTTGGGTTTAAGTAAGGCTGATTTCCTGCACTTTTCCATGATTGGCCGGTTTTAAAAAGGCTAAGCTATGGGCAAACCTGCTTACCTAGGGTTGGCATTGTTTAAAGGTGTATACCTCTGGACACACTGAGTTAGCTAGCCTACATATTGCTTACACCTCCTAAGCTGGCCTGTACAATGCTTAGCATTACTTACATTAGACGTTGCATTATATTTCCTTTTTGGCATTGATTTATTATTCATTACACCTTATATGTATGCCTGGTATCCATGATTCATGCGTAGGTACACTGTATGGAGTCCTTGTGTTTTATTGGGGACTTCAACACTCTATTACAATTACACCTGACTTCTGAGCTTACTGCTGTACTCCAGTTCACATATTTATGTTATGTTGTGCATTAAGGCACATATGTCTTTATACTGATTCCTTTCACAGGTTCAGTTTGATTTTTCTATGGTGAAGACTTGTTTTCTGATACCTCATTCTTCTGCACTTCTGCGATGGCTTGGTGGTTAACTACTGTGACTATAGTGTATAGGGTCCTGGGTTCAAGACCTACAAGGCTGTTTATTTTGTTGATGGGCAGAACAAGGGCCATTGGATACAGAGTGATTAGGGCACTTTTGAGCATTTGTAAGTGGGTTTGCGTGGGTTTGCATGAGGGTAAGCAATGCTAACCTCTGGTTACATATGCTTACAGAGAGTTAGCTTCAAAATTGCTTAACCTGTGTGTGCATTGCTTACCCCCTGTGCAAACTCGCTTACTAGTGCTTACATATGCTTACTACTGCTTATTGCTGCTTAAACCTGCTTACTAATGTTTTATTCATTATGATACTGACACCTCACATGTGCATTTACTGCAGTACTCCAGTTTATAAATATATGTTATTTAGTGGGTTATGCAACATAAATATTAGTCATAATATGCTTTGCCATGGAAAATGGAATGTGCTGTAGTGGGACTCGAACCAGGAATGCTTGCTCATAAGGCAAATGCTCTGCCCACTACACCATTGCTATGCTGCTTCATTTGCATATATCTTCCTTGTTATCCTCTTTAGCCATTTAGGCTGCATTAACCGTAGCTAAGCGATGGGCACACCCGCACTCCTACGGTTAGCTTTAATCGGATTTAAAAAAAAAAAAAAAAGTATTTGTTCATTTTATTTCTGTATACTTGCTGTTGCAGATGAGGGGGACTGTTGGTGGGGATATGCAGACACCTATGGTCTCACTCATTTCCTAGCCCTTTCTGCTGTTCTTCATTGTGGGAGCCTGTATATTCTGAGAGCTCTGCTCTCAGACATGCCCCCTGCACTCTTACACACTCCATGTAAGATTAGGAGCTCAAGCAGTGCACCTCATTAATATGCATGGTGCGCTGCCGTCCTGCTCCTAAACGGCCGCCTCCCTTCAGGACAAAGCTAATCCTGCACAGCGGAATAGTAAATCTGGGGGTAGATGTTCAATTTATACATAAACATAACTCTAGTCCAAAGCAGTTTGGTTTAAAATGCTTATCCTGCATTTTAAAGGGTGATCAAACTATGATTTATTATTAAAATATGAAGTAATACTTTATTATGTAATACTGTTTGTCTTTTTAGAGCAATTATTGAAACAAATTACAAGGTTTGATGCATAAGTGCCAGTTTAAAAGAAGAAATATAATTTTCAAAATGTGTTTGATACCATGAGCAATGTATCTGTTTCTCATTCTTAACAATTTATTTAGTTTAAAGGGATGTTTTATTAAAGGTTAAGTCAATTTGAAGAATTACAAGGAGAAAAACAATGAAGTATTCCACAGTGGAAAATGGTTAATTTCAATAATTACTTGACACAAGTGCTTGCTTTAACCAAGGTGCTATAAAATCTCTCGATTAGTAAAATTTCTTCCCCAGTAGTATCAGTCCTCTGTGCTATTTCATTTTGATTACTGCAACCAGGAAACACAGCATGTCTGTATACTGAGGGCCTACTAATATGTTATTCCTACTTGAATGTATACCCATCACATTTATTCTAGAAAAGAGCCAGTTAGACTGTTGAATGCCTTTAGTGTGAGTATTGTACTCACAAATAAAATTCACTGAAAACAATTTTCAGCCGTCCTTGAGGCTGCACCTTTCCCAACTGTTGTATGACCACAGACATGTTTATATAAGTTGAGGACAAGTGTATTCTCCCACACATGTGAGGTGCAGCTTGTTTGTCGTCTTTTGTTAGATGTGGTTTTCAGAGTAGTTTATTAATGTGAATGGTATTCACATGAATTCATTCTGTAGCTCAGAATGATTCCATTATAAAGCTGTTTCCCCTTCTCACCCTGCCCCTGAATTGAATGCCTCTCATCTTATCTTGATCTAGTTATTATGAAGTATCCACCATTTTGCTATAAACATCCCTTGTCAGTAAGACTTTCCAAGCAGGTGCAGAAATATCTGAAAAAAGTGTTGCCCCACTGCCTTTGTGAAAATTTCTATCTACAGTCTCATATCTCAACCTATATTTTCTCCCCATCACTTTTCAAAGATTTCAGTGGCAATGTGCCAAAATAAATACATTAGTCTTCATTCAAGGTGATTCCCAATCATGTGGCTCATGGTAGGCTGATGTGCTTACCTTTCAGACAACCATGTTATCTGTGTGAGTCATCCTACCCCCCACACTAACACCGTTGCCAAAAATGAAAATGTATAGTTTCTAGAAAAAATATTAAAGTCTAGTTTCATATATTATTGTGGAAGAGGGAAAGGAAATATCCTGAGTGTTTGAATGTTTCACTGCAAACTCTTTTCATCTCTTGTGAATAATTAAATCAATGGCATACAACCTGCATGAAAGAAATCTTACTATCTGTGGATTGGCAGTTTTGATCTTTTTCTTTTTTTTAATTATTTTATTGAATTTTAAACAAGTAAACAAGTGATAACATTTAATTTAAAAATTAGATATTTGACTAAAAAAGGGAAATAAAAACAAAATAATAAATCATTTTCAAAAAACACAACAAACCAACTATTAACTAAACAACAAGTATTCTAAAAGTTTCTAATAGTTAATAATTGTTTTATGAGTATCAGATATTTTTTATTTAGTAGTTCTTTAAGATTTTTCCACATGTTGTATGTAGAAGTGATTCTGGCAGAACTTGACTTGATGATAATAAGTTCCAGTTGACAAAGTTCAGTTGCAATGTTCAAGAATTCATTAAAAGAGGTAGTTGGTTAGTTTTTACAGTTTCTGGTTATAACCTTTCTTGAAATTGCCAAAATATTCTATAAAAGTAGATATTTCAATCTCTTGACACAGTCAGGTATTGGGATATTAAATAAAACTAATGATTGGGTTAAAGAAAATTTATCAGTAAACAGAGCCTGTAAAAACATTGATTTCATTCCAATATGTTTTTTAAGTATAACACAATCAAAAAATGTATTGTCAGTCAGCTTTAAGGTCTAGTTTACATCTCCAACAAACTACATTGCTTTTGGACATTAATTTGGTTCCTTGTGGTGTAAAAAAAGATCTGTGCATGAACCTCGATGAAATTAATCTCCATTTAAGCGAACATGTAGTAATACTACAGTTTATCCTCATCATTAGGAGATTTATTATTTATGAGCTTACAATAATTCCAATAGCTTTCTTTATTATATTCCAACTCGTTTTTGATTGTTTTATATATTTTAGATAAAAGACCTTTTCCATATATTTTCTGTTGTACCAATAGAAATAATAGGTCAAATAATTTAGGAATAAAATCTCTTAACCATGGTCGCATAACTTTAATTTTACATTCTAGAAATTGTCCACAATTTTGCACATGCAACCACATATCTTCATCCAACTAAAATTTGTTAATTATATGTTGAGCAGTATATATGTTTTCTTTATTCATTAACTGAAACCAAGAAATCAGATTATTTTCTTTAAAAGTAATCATTGCAGTAAAATTTTGAGTGGAAATATTATTTTGGGTAAAAGATATTGGAAAGATGAGAACATCCATGCTTTATACATTAGATTTCTGTAAATACATTTTCTCATAGCATTCACTGTAATGGAAATATAGGAATACTTAATTATTTGATTAAAGTTGCTAAAGAAGTAATCTTTTAATAACCAGGACAAGGAATTGTTTGAAATTAAATAATAATTTGAAAGTCTAAGACCGTTGGATTGTATACAAAAACTTTCTTGAAATTCTTTTCACTTAGCAGTATAATAATTATTAGACCAAAGAGCTATTGTTTTAATGACAGATGATAGAGAATATAATTCTAAATCTGGTAAGCCAATATCACCAGCCAACCAGTCTCTAATATGACGATTTAAAGGTATTCTGGGTTTGTTAGGGAACCACAAAAAAAAAAAAAAATAAAATTATAGAATTAAATTCTTTTATACAACTGCTAGGAGGAGGAAGAGATAAAGACTGTATGATATATAGGATTTTGGTAAGATAATCATTTTAATTAAGGAGAGTCTCTCACCCATTGTAAAAAATAAATCATTCCATTTATTTATAAGATTCTCTATAGAAGTTAAGTTATTGTTATAATTGATGGTTATTCTTTTATTGGTGTTTTCAGCTATATGTATTCCTAAATAATTTATCTTTTTTTTCACAGACAATGTATTTATTAAAACTTTTTTTCATATCATTAAAGTTATAGTTTATAGTTATTTTTGTTTTATTTTCATTAAAACAAATACCAGATTTTTTTCTGGAAAATTTCCATTGAATTATTAAAAGCAGAAAGTGAATTATTACATTCATTCAAGGTTATAAGAATATAATCTGCAAACAATTTAATTTTAGATGTTAAATTCTTGCCTGTCTGAATACCTTTAACATTTGAGATTGATCTTATTAAATTAGCAAATGGCCCTATAACTAAGGTAAAAGTAAACGTGAGAGTGGACAACCTTGCTTGGTTCCTTTGAAAATCTTAATTGATTCTGAAGTGTATGAATCTATTTTTACATAATCATAAAAATTTTCATAAAAAAAGATTAAATAAATATATAAAATTGCTTGAAAAATTACTTTCTTCTAGAATCAAAGAGAGATAATTCCAATTTACTGAGTCAAAAGCACTATCTATATCCAAACTTACTAAGGTTAACTTTTCATTTGTTCTATTTACATAATCAATTATTGTCAGTATTCATTTGATGCTGTCATAAGAATTTCTGTTTAAGATAAAAAACAGTTTGGTCATCATTAATCAGGTATGGGAGCAATTGCTTTAATCTGTTAGCATGAATAGCCATAAATAATTTATAACCTATATTTAATAAAGAGACTGGTCTAGAAGAAGAACATTTTACAGGATCTTTGTCTGATTTTAAGATTGGAGAGATAAGATTATATTTCTAGGAGGGAGGGACATTTACTAATTCTTTAGCTAATTTAGAAACTTTAAATAGTATAGCTGAGGATTCTTTTGGCATTAACTTATACAGTTCAGGAATAATGCCATCATTACCAGGGGCCTTAATGAATTTTAACTTACTAATTTGGGTTTTTAATTCAGAGAGTGAAACAGGCCTGTCAATAACTTTCATCTGATATTTGGTTAATTTTTTTAGTATTATTTCTTATACACTTTTTAAATTTCTCTTGAGAGTCCATAATTGGATTATTGTTGTTTAATGCATTAAAATGATTTCTAAATTTGGTTAGAATATCTTCCAAATCAGTGACCTTTTTCTTTTTCTTAGTGGAATATATTTCCTTAATATGATTAGATGTATTAAATATTTTTGTTCTGATGGCTAGCTTGTGCATAGACTTAGTATTAACAGAGACATTGACTATTTTTATCCTTTATGGATTAATCATAGTTTTATGCTTTATGATTTCTAAATATTTGTCATTTAAGTTATTTATCTCTTTCACCAGGTTTGTATTTGTTTTCTGGATGCCTAATTTTAGTTTGTCTATTTTTTTCTTGTAAGTCAGTTAATTCTTTACCCTGCAGCTTTTTCTTCAAGGCATACCAGGTTATAATTCTACCATATAAATATGCTATTAAAACATCCCAAAAGTATATCTTGGAGATATCCTTTGTATAATTAATTTCATTAAAGTTCTGAATTTCTTTGTCAAATTTATTTATTAGGTCATTTGATATATAAACTTTGTCTATTCTGGACAGGGTTCCATGCCTATGTGAGTAGTGAGTGAAAAAAAGAGAATCTATGTGTGAGAATTCATAAATATCCTTAATATGTATTAAGTCTATACATTTTATTAATTCCTTTGCTGATGCAGTTATTTTCCTCTTTCTAATGGTATTAGTGTCATCTTCTTTTAAAATACAGTTAAAGTCTCCTGCCAATATAATACTGCCGTTTGAAATTTGAACAATGTGATCCAGATTTTGTTTAACTGTCCTAACACCTATTCCAGAGACCTAATATAGATTAAGAAAGGTGTATAATTTCCTATTAATTTCTAATGTTACAGAACAAAATAGTTGTTTATCTTCTTTATAAGAAGTAATAATCTTGGGTATGGTTAGAGACTTTCTCCACAAAATAATCACCCCTCTTTTTTCTGATTGTAATGAGAACTAGTTAGGGCAGAATATGATTTAATATTAAGTCTTCACAGTAATCCACATAGTTTAGATCACAGGAAATATTAAAAATAACATTGATAGACAGACTCAGACAAATAAAGAAAAACAATATCTAAACTAAACTTCACTATAATCCTGACTAATCTAAAATAATTACTGTTCCTTATTTAAGTTACTTAATACCGCAAGGCACAATGCTGTGGGTGAGGGTCTTTCTAGTCAGGTTCTCCAAAACAGAATATCAATACTATGAAATTTCTTCTTGTAATATCTAAAATATAATTTCCAAGAGGGCTGGCAGAATGACCTCATCTGGTCACCTGACTTAAGGTTCTCACAGTATTCCCCTTAGAAACTGAGACAGGAATTTAGCACATACATCTACATACACATCTAAATGTTTATGGCAGTGCCTGGGGCTTCCCCTCTTTTTACTGAGCTAATGAACAAAGGCTTTTTCCCAGACCTAGTGTCTCCGGTCCTATTCAGCACTGTGGGGTGATGTTTTAATGGTTTAACAGCTCATTTACATTTCCCTTATTTTTCTTAAAGCAAGTTAGCTGATTAACTGTTGCTGTCCCAGTATCATGTATTAAAACATACATTTAATTCAGTTACAATAATACATGTACATTTCCTTTCAATTCAGCAGGATGCACTGCTGATACATTTTAACACAAGCAAACCTCACAAATACATTTTCAGCACAAGCATCTGTACAAATCAGTTTGATATACAAATGACATAGAGTTTTAATACATTTGTAACACAAGCATCTTGTACAAATCAGTTTGATATTCAAAGGACATATTCTTTCCAAAACTCTAACTGGCTATGCTGGCACTTGCCCATGTCATCACATAGACACCCAAAAATGACTTTCATTAATGGTTAACAGACAATTATAAAACCCTTCAAACAACATATGGAGTCTAAAACTCCTTGTTTGAACAGCATAGCTATCCAAACATTCCGTCCCATCAACAAAAGAGAGAGAACATCCTCTCTGGTATTATCAGATTAATTTTTACACTGCAGAAAAGAAAAAAAGAAAATGATAATTAAGATGCCTCTCATATATATTATTATTATTTTCAAAAGATATTAGTAAAGATTTTATGTACGAGAAGATAAATATCATTTAACACTACATTTCATTAAAAAAGTTCAGTCCCCATAAGGACTTCTCTAACAGAAACAGGCTTAAATGCTATTATGAAATACAACTAATTATGCATAGTAACCTACAGCTGAACTTGTAGGTAATCACAAACTCTGTAAAGAGATTTTATTATGCAAAAGCTAAAGCTCCTGAAAAAAGTAAAAATATGTTAAACTAGTATGAGTACTGCTAACTATAAAACTTTTCTAATACATACATATTGTTAAAACTCAAAAAGGGTCATTAGATATCAAAGAAGTTTTCACCTTTTTAAAATAACTCCTAGAAATGACAGTCCAAGTCATTACTGTATTGAATTTTTAAACACTTATTTACCACTGATGTAAAAGATTTCAATTTAAATGTTATAGTAAAATAAAATAATAAAATAAATAACAACAGCAATAATTTGTTCAGTTAAAAGGACAGCAGCAGCTATAAAAACATGTTCTGAAGTGAAAAAATACAAATAAGTATTCCATTCTTGCTGTGTTATAAAAACGAAATAAAGAAATTAAATAACATAAAAAGAAAAAAGTTAATTTATACAGATTGTCAAGCTTCTGCTCCAATTTACTTAAAACTTCAGTTGTAATAATGTGGATGTATGTTATTGATTCAATACTGAAAGCTGTGCAAGTAATAACTTCCATACTGCTTTGCATAGAAAATATCCACCCCATTCATTTGACTGATAGCCAGAAGCAGCTAACATCACCCACACTGAAAAATAAAAACTGACTACATCGTGTGGACTCGGCAGGAAGATTAAAATAAGCAAAAGCAAAGAAGAAATGATAGTTCATAGCCAACTCCAGTCTGAAAATCTCGAGCACAAAGACACTGGATCTCACCACTTATCTGTTGGCTCATAAAAAATCAACCCTGTGTCCACCAACTCACCCTGTCTCCCTTCCAACCAAAACCCAAAGACTAGAAACGGAAACATCTCACATCAATGACACTATAAAACCATTCATACACCACAATCCACCAACAAGTTCAAAGACAACCCAAGGGGAAAAATATTAAAGAGAACATCATGACTGAAAACAAAAACTTTTCTCAGTGACAAGTTTCAACCCTGAAGTCCCATATTACCAGACCTCACCATACAAATTAAAAAGATACAAAGCACATAATTGAGGGCAAACTAATACAAATCACTGCACAGCCAGTCATGACAGTAACATCTTAAACACACGTTTACCACCTAGAATCGCACTATTAGCCACAGATACAGTGACCTTTATATTATAAGTCATCATCTTCTTTCGGATGTTCCTGTTAGGGGTCACACAGCAGATCACCTGTTTCCATTTCTTCCTGTCCTCTGCATCTTGCTCTGTCACTCCAACCACCTGCATGTCCTCTCTCACCACATCCATAAATCTTATCTTAGGCCTTCCTCTTTTCCTGTTACCTGGTAGCTTCATCCTTAGCATCTTTTTCCCAATATACTCCGCATCCCTTCTCAGCACATGTCCAAACCAATGTAATATTGCCTCTCTGGCTTTGTCTCCAAATCTTCCAACCTGGGCTGACCCTCTAATATATTTATTCCTAATCCTGTCCACCCTCGTCACACCCAGTGCAAATCTTAACATCTTTAACTCATTAAGATAAAATATTCTGATACCTTGTGTAATGCAAATATGAACAGGCAATTTAACTCTGCCACATCCAGCTCAACCTCCTGCCTTTTTGTCAATGTCACTGTCTCCAACCCATATAACATAGCTGGTCTCACTACCCTCTTGTAGACCTTCCCTTTCACTCTTACAGGTACTCGTCTGTCACAAATCAATCCTGACACTCTTCTCCACCCACTCCATCCTGCCTGTACTCTCTTCACCTCTCTTCCACACTCACCGTTACTCTGAACTATTGACCCCAAGTATTTAAACTCATCCACCTTCGCCACCTCTACTCCTTGCATCCTCACCATTCCTCTATCCTCCCTCTCATTCACACACATATATTCTGTCTTAGTCCTGCTGACCTTCATTCCTCTTCTCTCTAGAGCATATCTCCATCTCTCCAGGGTCTACTCCACCTGTTCCCTACTCTCACTACAGATCACAATGTCATCTGCAAACATCATAGTCCATGGGGACTCCTGTCTGATCTCGTCTGTCAACCTGTCCATCACCATTGCAAATAAGAAAGGGCTCAGAGCTGATCCTTGATGTAACCCCACCTCCACCTTAAACGCATCTGTCACTCCCATCGCAGATCTCACTGCTGTCACACTACCCTCGTACATATCCTGTACCACTCTTACATACTTTTCTGACACTCCTGACTTCCTCATACAATACCACAACTCCTCTCTAGGCACCCTGTCATATGCTTTCTCCAAGTCTACAAAAACACAATGCAACTCCTTCTGACATTCTCTGTACTTCTCCATCAACACTCTCAGAGCAAACATCACATCTGTAGTACTCTTTCCCAGCATGAAACCATACTGCTGTTCACTAATCATCACATCCCTTCTTAACCTAGCTTCCACTACTCTTTCCCATAACTTCATGCTGTGACTGATCAATTTAATCCCTATGTAGTTGCTACAGCTCTGCACATCACCCTTATTCTTAAAAATCGGTACCAAAACACTTTTTTCTCCATTCCTCAGGCATCCTCTCACTTTCCAAGATTTCATTAAACAATCTGGTTAAAAACTCCACTGCCATTACACCTAAACACCTCCATGCTTCCACAGGTATATCATCTGGGCCAACAGCCTTTCCATTCTTCATTCTCTTCATAGCTATCATTACTTCCGCCTTTATATTATAAGTAAAATGGGTTATTTCAGAAAAACATTGATCAGAAATATAAGACAAATGGAGAAAATATACAAGTTAAAAATGAAAAGTGAGCTCAACGGTAATGACGCCAAGGAATATAATGAACAGAAAATGTGTAATATGTTAATATTAAAGTTAAATCAACACATTATAAGTGAACAACTAACAGAATAGCTATTAATTGTTCAAAGGAAAGGGAAACCTGGATTATAAGCAAATAACAATGGGGAAAACGTTAGTAGAGGAAGGAACATTAGCATTAACTCTATCATTATGTTAATTTTAACTAATCATATATACATTATTTTATTAATATTAATGCATAATATAATATCTAAGAAAGTATAAGTAAGATAGCTTTCTAAAGGATATAAATGTAAAGAATTAAAATAAGTTAATTTACCTTGGTGTAAAGACATCCAAGTTTCCCTTTGTACTCATCAAGATGTTAAACAAGGTAGGTTCATCTATGAAAAGGACTTAACATAAGGGGAAGAGAAAACAACAGAATGAAATATATTTTAATATATTGACATTAAGTAATGGTTAAGTCACTTGTCTTTTAATTTCTTCTTGTTTGCACTTGTCTTACACCCAGATCTTTCTGCCTGTTTCTTTATGATACAGCTGCATCCAAATTCTCAAAGATTTTAGTTTCATCAGGGAGAAAGATTTTTGGTCTGGCTGGAAACAATAAATGAGCTTTAATTTATTTTTTTCTTCAGTTCTGTTACTAAAGGAAAAAAAAACATTGTATTTTATTAATGACCGATGTGGAGTAGTCATTGTCAAAATGAATTATCCTGTCTTCTATTTTAAGGGGAGACTTTGACCAAGCAGTTTTAAGAATTATCTCTTTGTCCTGTTTTGAAGAAATCTTACAATTGTAGACCTCGAAGAAGTTTTATTCCTTGAAGAAGATGTTGTAACCAGAGACATGTGTGCTCTCTCAATACTGAATGACATTGCTTCAGGTAAATCTAGCACACTGGGAAGCCAGGATGTCAAGAAATTTACCATGTTGTTTTCTTCTATTATTTCTTCTAGACCAGGGGTGGGAAAACTTTTTGATTCGTGGGCCACATTGAGTTCTAACATTTGACAAAGGGGCCGGAACAGGAGCAGATAGATGGCATGCTTTGAAAACATCACCTCATTGGGGGAAAAATACACATCTTGGGATATGGAGAAAACATGTGCTTTAATTTCCAATGAAAATGAAGAAAAGCATTACAATAAAATCTCATCTGGAAGAGAAGGATTCCAAAACCATTTTACCTCAGGTAACATTGCATGAGCATCTACACAATGGCTCCCTAAAAAAACTTATATATTCAAGTGCCTGCTTACATATTAATCCCTTGTGAACCAAACAGAACACAGTAATAACTGCTTCTTCTTACCTACTTAATAGTGTACTTTTAGGAGAGTCCAAGAAAATATCTAGTGCTGTGCTAAAGTCCACCAAGCAGTAATCCAATAGTCCATAAAGCAAAAAAAACAAAGTGGAACACTGCTATGTTGAGTCTTTTAATATCCAGAAACAGTTGAAAAAACAGATAAAAAACAGGATGGCGATAAACCCTTCATCAGATAAAGTGGAGACATTAAACACACATTTTTATATATTCTAACAACCAATCAAAATCAGTAGAAAGTTTTGTAGGACAGGTTTAATAGGTATAACTTCATTTAAACCTGGCTTCCTATTTGCCATCAAATCAACAATCCACCTAGTTTCCACCAATTCTGTTTTCAACTTAATGTCACCACCTCTGCTGTTTAATCTAACATTTACAATAACTTAAAATGTGAGTTGGAAATTCTTTTACATGCCTACATAACGCATTTCTATCATCACCATTCCTAATACATGAAAGATGTTGCAAAATTCTTACTTTTAGCATATTATTAGTCTTCCCAACATAGAAACAAGGGCAGTGGCAGCATTCGGCTAAATAAACTATATCAGTAGTGATACCTATGCCAATCTGGTACTCTCGCATTGGGAGAACACTTTTGTTCTAAATAATGAAAGTTGGAAAAGTCATATTAAACTTTATCTGCGTTTTGTAGATGATGTTTTCCTTTTGTGGGAAGGGTCTGAGTCTAAATTAGGAGAATTTGTAGAATTTCTACATTCAACCACCAGTTTCTTTAGATTTACGGTTAGGCACTCTTTTGATTTTATAGATTTTTTAGATGTTAGGGTAGGTCAGGATGAGTTAGGTTTTAACTCCAAGCTTTTTAAAAAGGATTGTTGGAAGAACACACTTCTATCGTACGATAGTATGCACCCGAGATACACACATCCCAACATAGTACAAGGGCAAGTGAGCAGGGCCTCAAGGATCTGTATGGATGATTCTTCCTTTATTGAAGAAGTTAACCATCTTAAAGATTGTTTAATAGATAGGGGCTACAAATCCAAAATGATAGATGATGTCATAGATAAAAACAAAAGTTTAAGAGAGAACAAATATAAACCATGGATAAAAAGAACTAAGAATACAGTAAGTGTCTCTGATAAGAGTAATAGATATATGGGGCCGCAATTAATGTTTACTTATTGCAGTAACATAAAAGATGCCTGTGACATTGTTCGAAAAAATTGGAACATCCTTACGAGTGACAGTAGTTTAAGAGACATAGTGGGTTTTCAGCCCACTTTTAAATACAGGAGGAATAAGAACTTAAAGGACCTTTTATGTAAAGAAAAATTTGATACTACCCATAAGTATCAGGCTATGCACAGCACTGGAACTAGGCCTTGTGGTATGTGCAAAGCCTGTTCTAACATAAATAAGGATTTAGATTTTAAACATCCTGTTACCAATAGGGTTTTCTCTTTTAAGGCTAAGGCGACTTGTCGTACTACTGATATAGTTTATTTAGCCGAATGCTGCCACTGCCCTTGTTTCTATGTTGGGAAGACTAATAATATGCTAAAAGTAAGAATTTTGCAACATCTTTCATGTATTAGGAATGGTGATGATAGAAATGCGTTATGTAGGCATGTAAAAGAATTTCCAACTCACATTTTTAAGTTTCGGGCTATTGTAAATGTTAGATTAAACAGCAGAGGTGGTGACATTAAGTTGAAAACAGAATTGGTGGAAACTAGGTGGATTGTTGATTTGATGGCAAATAGGAAGCCAGGTTTAAATGAAGTTATACCTATTAAACCTGTCCTACAAAATAGGCGGGCTTTCTACTGATTTTGATTGGTTGTTAGAATATATAAAAATGTGTGTTTAATGTCTCCACTTTATCTGATGAAGGGTTTATCCATCCTGTTTTTATCTGTTTTTTCAACTGTTTCTGGATATTAAAAGACTCAACATAGCAGTGTTCCACTTTGTTTTTTTGCTTTATGTACTTTTAGGAGAGCTTAAATTAATAAGCTAGTAAATCATTTTACACGCAGATACATTTTCTGTCAGTGAAACTGGACATTTATTTAACTTCAGCAGGTTTTGAACAGTGATGCTGCAATCTATACACACACACACACACACACACACACACACACACACACACACACACACACACACACACACACACACACAGAATCTTGTCAGCTTTCATAATTCACTTTCTCTCCAATCGCTCACACACATACACTCTTCACCTTTCAAATCTGCATTCAATCACTTTCTCTCTCTGATCACTCACACACACACACACACACACACACACACACACACACACACACACACACACACACACACACACTTCACCTTTCAAACCTGCATTCACTCACTTTCTCTCTCCAGTACACACACACACTCTTCACAATTCAAACCTGCATTCACTCACTTTCTCTCTGATCGCTCACACACACACACACACACACACACACACACACACACACACACACACACACACACACTTCACCTTTCAAACCTGCATTTATTCACTTTCTCTCTCCGATCAACACACACACACACACACACACTTCACCTTTCAAACCTGCATTCACTCACTTTCTCTCCAATCATTCACACACACACACTCTTCACAATTCAAACCTGCATTCACTCACTTTCTCTCTCTGATCACACACACTTCACCTTTCAAACCTGCATTCACTCACTTTCTCTCTCGATCATTCACTCACACGCACACACACACACACACACACACACACACACACACACACACACACACACACACACACACACACAGACACACACAAACACATTCACACACACACTTCACCTTTCAAACCTGCATTCAGTGATTCACTCACTTTCTCTTTCCACACACACACACACACACACACACACACACACACACACACACACACACACACACACACACACACACTCTCTCTTACCCTGAGTAGTGCTCTTCTGTTCAATCCATCCTCATGTTGCTGCTGCTGCCATTAATCCTGGGCCCGGCTCCGTTTCAGGGCTCGCTGTATCCCCCAGCCTGCTAATGCCATTAATCCCAGTTCCGTGAGCTCGCTATATCCCTGGCCTCTTTGCTGCTGCCATGAATACGTTTCAGGGCTTGCTGAGTCAGCCTCTTCTGTTCCACATGTTGCATTCCCGCTGACTGTTAACTTAACCGCCAGCCAGCCGGAATGATGATGCGAGCTCCTTGAGCTCAATTCCGACTGGCTGGTAGCCTGACGGTGCTGACATCATCGCGCACATGATGACGTCAGCCCTGACAGTGCGAAAATTTTAAAAAAAGAAAAGAAAAATCGGAAATCGGTGCCAAGTTTGGCGGGCCGAATCAAACCATGCCTGTTCTAGACCAAAGATTCTAATATTGTTTCTACAAGATCTATTCTCAAAGTCATCAATTTTATTTAGAAATATGGTATTATTTTGTTTTAATAGAAACTCAATATCATGTTCATCTTCATTTTGCCTCCCTTCCATGTCATTTGGAGAGCTCTCAATCCCAGAAATATGGGCTTTCTGCTACTGTAATGTTTCATGGATTTGGTCCATTTGTTTAGAGCATTTTTTCTTTAAAATTATCAAGTTTTGTATCCATTTTGTCCATTTTAATTAGAGTTCCTGAATATTAGTCAGAACAAATTGAAGTTCTTTTTTGAAGAAAGAATATTGAGAGCTGTTTTTTAGATTACTCATTTCCAAACTGTGTGTGTGTGAATGTATATTTCCAGATAAATATTTAACAGGAAAATCTTGAGATATCAAAAACATTTCTTGATACTATCTTAAATAAGGATTTAATTTATATTTATCTTCTTCAGTAAAGCTGATAAAATAGTTTAAACTTAGTATTTCCTTTCAGAAACAGATAAAATAGCAGAACAAGAGAAATCTGCAGTTATCCTGTCAGCATCCTAGCCACGTCTCCTGTTTTGGTCTTTTTCTGTGCATTCTCCGTAAAGATTAGAAAGTGAGACAACTAAGGCAGAAAACAAACCTTTGAAGTAAATGAAGTTTCACATGTAATGTAGTTTAAACAATGCTCAGATGATGATATCTGGCAGTTGTTAATAAAGGTGCAACAGTTTCCAATAAATCTGAAGTATTGTCAGAGCAAAACTTTCATTCGATTTGGTGCATAAAAACTTTTTAATTGAGTTATGTCTCTCCATATTCAGTTTGCAAATCAGTTTTTTCCCCAGTGTCCAATATCTCTGAAGCATATTCAGAGCCAAACCATGAAGCCATTTTGCCATGTAAGTGTTTGACTGACTTTTTTTTCCTTCATATTCAATTTACATACCATTTTCTATTTTCCCAGCACCCACTCTTTAATGGCACCATCTTTGTTTTAGGGATTTATGTCCAACCCAATAATTTAGAAGTTGAAATGAGCATGATTGTTCATTTATTTTACCTCATCCATATCTTATTACAAAACCTTTGTTTAATTTTAAACAAAAATATCCTTTCAATGTGTTCTACATTCTTTATTTTCTTTAATTTGATTATCTTTGTACCTACACAGTGTGATAAAGTCTAATGCACTTACAAATTTAAATAGTTTAATCTATCCATCCACCTTCTGATAAGCCACCTTATCTTTACATAGTTATGGAGATACCAGATCCTATCCTAGCAGCCAGTGACTATAAGACATTGAAACCTGTTTTGGAGTCAGGCAAGGACTTGTCTGCTGCAGAATGCATACCCTCATATCTAAGTGTAATTTGGAGAAACAGAAATTAAGTTAATGGATTGCAAATCATATTATATTCAAATCATTCGAGTTTGGAATAATTTGATACTGGGATTTTACATTTGTAATTTGAACCTTTAGCAAAAAATATTAGATACAATTTCAATCACAGCAGTGTATACTTTATTACTTTTTTAGAAACACTTGTAGTTTATGATTATATTTTAAGTGAATGCCCTTAAGTTCATGCGACAGAAATGTGTCCTTATCAATTTGCTGCTGTACTTTATATTGTGAACATGTTTTATGCATTATATCAAGAAATAAAAACAAATGCAACCAACTACGGACAACAGCATTACAAAAGCAAAAAAGAAAGCACCACTTGCAGCAGGAATCTGACACCATAAAGTAAATAAATATCACAAATCTTATTGCCAGAGTAAGCACTTTTGTCCTAAACATAAAGACTTCACCAGACTCTAAAAAGAGCCAACTTACTTTCTAATTAATGACAATATAAAAATCAACTTTTTATGATTTCGTTAATGGAAAAGTGTTCAAGTGTTTAACTGAACTTTGTTTTACAGTCCAATGAAGTCTGTATATTTAGGATGAAAGTGCTAACTCTGGCAATAAAGTGTTGTAGTCTTTCATTTCATTTCATTTTATTTAATTTCATTTCATAGTGTCTGAGTCCTATTCATAACCTCTCTTTTTTGTTTATGCATTATGTTACAGGAACACAGTGGTGTAGTAAGTAGCTGTCATAGCAAGAGGTTCTTCAGTTCAATTTTTGGCAGGGTGCCTTCTCTGTGGAGTTTGCATGTCCACCCTGTGTTTGTGTGTTTTTTTTTTTTTTACTATAGCTGTTTCTTTTTGCCTCCCAAAGAAATGCAGTAGTCAGACTGGTGACTCCAAAAAATGCCCCTATTTGTGTATGCAATGTGTTTATGATGCAGAAAACTGTTCTGCAAGCTACCTCTATTCCTTAGGTGCCAAGTAAGCTCCGTGGATGGTAGTGGCTGCCACCAGGTTGTTATAGGCATCAGTTATGACACCTAAGTATGGATTGATGGATTATGTAATTCTCGGAAAGTACAGATTACTCTAAACTGAACTCATCAGGTTTGCTGTACAATACATACTTTCTCTCCTTTGCTGATGTTTTATGGAATTGTAGGACAGAATGTTATTTTACATGAATTGTGCTGCAGAATAAATAAAACTTGTAAAGTCCAGGCAGGAGAGGCAGCCTCAGTCACTATGAACATAAGAGATGTCAAGTTATTTTCATAGACTAGTTATGATGCTTTTTTTCTGAGAAAACAAATGACCATATTCGAGATTCATAGATTCATAAATATTCCAAGGCCACCAAGTGTCATGACCATTCTTGGCTGCTAGTACTTTCCCTTATACCATACCACCTTTCTTCAGGAAGGCCATACTGGTCATTCCTTGATTAAATTTATAGGAAACCATCCAGTAGTCTTGTTTATGTTTAAAGGAACATAGTGAGTCGCATTGCTTCTCAGGCAGGGGAAGTTTATTTCAGATGTTTGGGAGGTGCTAGGTTACAACCTGTCCTTCCACTGTGTTTTATTTATATATTGGTGATGATTTACATTTCTGATTTTAATACTGGTGAAGATATCAGACTTGCAGAGAAACATGAGGTCCAAGAAGTTGGTGTCTAATGGTGCAGTATGCAATACAGAGCCCCCCCACACACTTAAAAGTCTGAAAGGCACTAAATAAATGGACAGCGCTTTAAATCTGTCTTGGTAGTTCAGGAACTTCAGGCCTGTGATCTTTTCTGTTTGGATCCTTTGGGGCCTTTCTAATTGTTTGTTACTTTTAGTGAGATACATCCCAAATGAGGTGTTGTACTTGATAACTGGCCTGATCAATGCGGAGTATAACCTCTTTATACTTTGATGGTATTCCTTTGTCAGTTAACTGGGTTAAATAAAATGATTTCCTGATAACTGATAATTGATAGTATGAAAATGGAGAGATAATTACATTAAGGTAAACTGATAGAAGATGCATGCATACACAGGTTTAGCAGTAGTTTAAAGGTACACAGGTAGCTGGCTAGACATGCAGAAAAGTAGGTAATGTTTTCCAGTGAAATCTTGCAGCAGAATGATGGAGGCAGCTTTATAATTCCTCCAAAAATATATGGATTGCAAACCCTATATGAACAGTGTCATGAAATACGTTATGCTATGTTATGTTATACTTAAAATGCTGGAAGACTAGGGTTGTCAGAGGAAACCTCTTTTGGGTTTCATAAACAAAGCACAGAGACTTGACTACAACACCTGGATCTCCATATCCCTATATCAGGTCTGTGGACACAGAAAGTATCAGAGTGGGAGAGTGCAACAGACTGAACACATATTAAAGGACAACAATGCGATGGACAACTAGGAAATGACAAAGGTAGAATATTCAACAAACTTAGTAATAACACACCAGATGTATTACTTATATTTAATTTTCCAGCAGCTATATGCTATTACTACCTCAAAAAGGAATATAAAAGGTGTGTGCAAAAGTATTTCAAAACAGAAGATGTTGAAGAAAGAAACCAAATTGAATATTTGAAGCTCTAGTAGACTGATTAAAATTAAGCTAGATACCCTTCCAGAAGCATAGAGTGGGACATTGTTTCTGAAATGTGAACATTTTCATTATAGTTTTTATCTTTCACCAACTCGGGTAATTTATCTTTAATTTAATGGCAAATTTAAGACTCAGATACAGAATTTTCAAATCATACTGGCATGTTTCAGTTTTAGGAAATCATCTGGTACAGTATCTAGATGAAAGTAAGAACACGTATTATTTTATTAAACTATCGGGACTTAAAACAAAACATCTGCTTCTTATAAAAGTATGGGCAGGTGATAAAATAATATAAAAGTGATCTGTAAAATATTTTAAAAAATGTTTTTCCTTTTTTCAAATTTATTATTTATTATTTTGAGTTATATAAACCAAGCAGTAACAAATACAAGATACCAAAGGAAGATCATGTAAAGACATAACTACAACATGGCAAAAAAAGAAAATATAACATCTAAGGAATTAAAACTAATAAAAAACAGCAGATTGTAAATAATCACATTATCCTTCTCCAATTAAATGCTGTTGTATTATAAGAAGTCATTGTTTTATGAGGATGAATGGAAGGAACCTTTGGTTGAAGATTTGAGTGAGAGGGGAACATTTGGTCAGTAAGTATGCTCATGATGAAATCTATTTACACTAATTTACAGCATGGATACCACTAGGAGGAGGTTGCAAAGTAATATGCATGTCTTTTAGTTAATTGTTCTATATTTATTTTTGGTTTGAGGCTTACTTTAGAGTCGGTCTTCATGTATTAAGATTTTAATATAGAGGTGATTCCATTTTAATTAGCCAAAATTGAGTCAAGTAGGTTGCTCCAGTATCTTTGAAAATATGCCCTTTTGATATTATTTCTAGTTGACAATTTGTGTGAAGAAATATATTTTATAGCTGTATCTTTAAAGTTTTCCCAGGAGATTTTGGATTTGTTTAGCCACTTTTTTTGCTATGAAATGTTTGATTAGTGTAATTAAGGTGTGCTTGTGTAACCTTGTGAGAGGT
Source organism: Protopterus annectens (assembly GCF_019279795.1). Lineage (NCBI taxonomy): Eukaryota > Metazoa > Chordata > Ceratodontiformes > Protopteridae > Protopterus > Protopterus annectens. The sequence goes on from NC_056732.1 coordinate 410,480,785, forward strand.
TCAGGGGTTATATGTAGAATTGTAATTTCCCATGAGAAGGTAGTCTTTTTGTACTCCATCTTTTCAAGTTTTACTCTAAGAGAGCACCATAAAGTGTATACTGTTTTACAACTCCAGAAAATATGGAGTAGGTCTGCATTAACTAGAGGACAAAAGGGGCAGAATAGTATTTTCTTGTATCCAAATTTATTTAGATCAGCAGGAGTATGGTATGAGTTATTATTTATCATGAGCTGTGTATATATATTAGATTTTTAAATGGGGTTAGTTTTAAAGTGTTTTGTATAGCTTCATATTTTTGCTATAATGAGATATTCTTATCTATGTCCTCCCAGTATTTAGAGCACAGGACTGAAGCCTGGTATTTGATTTGTGAAATTAGTTTATAAACATGGAAGATCATTTTGGATTTATAGGACAGGGTATTCATAATTATTTGGGTTGCTTTTATCTCTTGTTCTATTTTTGCATTGAAGTATTTCATTTTTATTAATGATCTAAGTTTTCTAAGTATAGGGTCATAATTGAGTGATGTGGCTAGGTGGGTTCTTAGTTCGTCCATGTCAAGGTTATTGAGATGGTATAGTTGCCAAATCGTAATATTTTTAACTTGTGGATATTTGCTGATGTCTATCATTTTATTGTTGATTTTTAAGTTAGGCTTTTGAGATGTATGGGTTGTAGGAATTCCAGTGCATTTTCAAGATATAGGGATGAGATTAAATTTCGAAAAATAATAATTTTGTTTTTGATCGTGGGATGGATTTTGGTTATGAGGTTGTTATTAGGATGTAAGAAGCGGATGGTCTTGGGATTGACTTTTATAGATCTTATTTGGTTATGCCATATATGGACCCAGGTTGGAGATCATGTTTGGTCAGTTGTGTCATAATTAGAAATTTGAATGAGGCAATTAGCATTAATGATAGAGTGGTATAATTTGAAATCAGGGAGTCCCATTCCTCCTGTGTCTTTTGTGAGAATTAGTTTTGGATACCAGTTTCTTGTCTTTGTGAACCAAATATATTTTGATAGGGCTGTTTCCATTTTATAGGAAAATTTTTAGGGATATTTAAGTTAATGGAATTTAGGTGGAATAGAATTCTAGATAAGACATTCATCTTGATAATAGCTGCTTTCGACAAGGGTGATACATTTATATTCTTCCATCTTGATAAGTCTAATTTAATTTGTTCCCATGTTTTTTGAAGATATGTCTTCATTAATTCCTTGTGGGTATGAACAAAATTTATACCCAGATATTTTAGCTTGCATGTGACTGGAAATTTGGCAGTGGGAAAGTATGATTCATTGTGATTATATGGATTGATGGCAAATATGGATGATTTTGAGGTGTTTATTTGATAGTTATACTAGAGAAGTAATTTAGTGAGTTGAGTATTTTGTGCAGGTTCGTATTAGGTAATTCAAAATATATAGTTAGATCATCTGCAAAGGCTGTGTATTTTAATTTGGTGTTGTATATTATGGGAATGTGATGATATGTTTTTTGGGTGATGAGAAATAGGAGAGGTTCTAGATAGAGATTAAAGAAATAAGGTGAAAGGGGACATCCCTGTTTGGTTCAGTTTGAGATTTTAATGGGTTGAAACATGGTTTTGTTAATGATTAATGTTGTGGAGGCATTTTTATATATTGTTTTTATAATATCTATGAAGGATTGTGGGAAGTTAAAGTATGCCAGGGTTTGGAAAAATATTTTAAAATTTTTATTAAGTTTTCTTTCACATTTTGCTTTCTGCACTAAGATTTTATAAACACAATTTGAAGTATTTCTGTTTTACACCTGAATCCTAATGGTTATTTTGGAAGAGTGCAAAGAAGCTTGTTTCCCAGCTCTGTTCTTGATATATTTGCATGACACACTCTTGCTTTCCATAGATATTTGTATTAGTAGGACACATACTGGCAGGTGGAAAGGTGGACTGCTTCATAAGTGCAAGGGGTTGGAGGTATTACCATTAAAATCTTCCTTTCCTCCAGGCCAGAAGGGTTGTAGTTGTAAACTTTAAATTCCTTGAGCAAGCCAGAGAGGCCAGACATGCTAAGCATAGTAGACTTTACATGGTTATTCTTAATTCAAATCCTGACAAAGTGCTCATACTAAAGGACAATCAGTACACTAGTCAGAATGTGGTTATTAGTAATTTGGTTCATAATATTTCTGAAACTGATTGGGGGGAGGTTCTGCATTGTGTTCTATCCATAAAGTATTTTTATTGGAAAAATGATTAGGACATTTTGTGAAAACATTAGTGAACATATATGTGGTATAAAGCAAAACTGTCCTCAGTGCTTTAGCAAAATATTCTTTGGAGAGTACTGGTTTTACAAAATTCAGTTTTATGGCTATTGACAAAATAGGAAAAAACATTAGCAGGTTATTGGGGAGACAAAACAGAGGAATAAGAATTAAGATGGGAGTTAAAGCTTAGTGCTTGTGTACCAACTAAAGTAAATGAATATATTTCATTTAGGAGCATTTTAAGTTGAAAAATGTTATTCTTTAATATAAATAATGTAATACAAGTTTTTTTATTTTTAAATATTATTTACGTATGTTTTACATCATTTATATTTGTTTTGTGTTTGTTGCTAAATATTTCATTGGGGTACTTCATTGGTCATGTGATATACCAGTTACTATAACTGAGTGAAGTGAATGCAGATTTATTCTGAAAAAAGAAGTCATTCATCAGAAGGACAAAAGCAGTAAACTAGTGTTGTTATCAGTGGCAGCTGGTGGCTTCAAATCAAAGGGGGGCTGCAGGAGACAGCTAGATGGGTGGGGCCAATGATAAGGGGTGTGACCAAATGGAAATGGGTGGAGCTATGCTAAAAACTACAAAAACTAGGAATGTAATTAAATATGCTACCCTGTGTGCCAAACCATCATTATGAAAGTCCAATCAAGACAAAATGAAGCATAGAAGAAAACAAATATTTCAATGCATTGGCTACATGACAGCTTACTTAATTTCTAGATGGAAACAAAAAGGTTGTGAGACATGAAAAAATAAATTAGTTTTTAAAGACATTACTGGAATGCCAGCCAAAATTAAGTATAAAAAAACAAGCAGCACTCAACTCAAACCACTTCTCCGTGCACTGCAGTTCTAATTATAATTTATATTTAGTTTTATAAAAGTACCAAGTAACATGCTGAAAGTATCAATCTCTGTGATACCCCGACTTATAAAAATGTTTCTTATCCAAAAACGACCTGGTGCCTGATAACAACTTTCTACTTGTTTCATGGGGAAAACATGATCAAAGTAAAAAATGAACAGCAAACAAGAAACAAGCTCAAGATAAATTGCTTAAAGGATTAGTGCACAGGTTATAGACCACACATGATAGATTGGCATTTTGTTTAGTTTACATGTAAAGCCTGCAAAGATGACTGCAAGTCTCCAAAAAATGTAATGAGGTTCTGAAAATGCTGTAATCCTGTCCTTTATTGCAAATACTGTCATATGCATTTCAATACCCAAGGCTTATATGCTATCTAGTTATGTAAATATTCTCTGCATGGCAAAAAAAAGGCTTTCAGTGTTGGTAATTCTTTAACAGTATGCTTATTAAAACTTACTTGCATCTTACAATCTCAGACAAGCTTACCTGATGGTCATTAAAGCATTGCTAGTTAAACACAGACCAACAGGTACTGCAACAACATTCATTTTCTGAATAAGAAGCATAAATCAACTGTATAAAAATATGACATAAAACCAGAACATTCTGCAAAATCAAGGACAGATGAAAAGCCACTGTAGTACTTGTGCCTACCTTGGATGGGGGGATACGCTGCACACTTACACTGCATAACTGCTCCTTGCCTTGCTTGGATACATCCAGAGTCACTACATGGGGGAGTGGGGTACAAGTATGTCACAATTTGAAATGTCTCTGGCTGACGGTGATGGCCCTGACACATTTTTCATATGTCTCAACCTCAGAGCAAGAAATCTGGACAAACCATAAACAGAAGTAGGACAAATGCCCAAAAATAAGGGCAATTTTACATATTGCTCTTATAAACTTAGAAAGAAAATAGAATAGTAGGCCTTGCATTAGTATGAATTTTCTGAAGGGTATGAAATCTGAAACTCAAATGTTTGTCATTATTTTCTAACTTCAATCTTTAATGATTTGCCACTAATTTGCCAGAAAACCACAATTTTATGAAAAACGAACCAAAAATGTGATGCAAAAATATGGAATAGCCACACAATACAGCTGGGAACCTGTCAAAGAAAGGACACTTTTAAATATTAGTACTGTTAACTTGAGCAGCTGACAAAATAAGAGAATCTACATGCATTTATGAAATTAAAATGAATCTATAACTCTGATCATTACAATTACTTATTAATTGTAAACCCTCCACGATTTCTTCCAAATTTGCCATTTTTTGGAGGAATTATCAGGGGGAGAGCAACACTTTGAGCTAAAATCAGGGACAGTTGAGAGGTTTGGATATACCTAATTCTATAAAGTAATTTATTTGCATGTACCACTCAACCTCTTAATGCAGGAAATCTGGACAAGGCCAAATATGTTGGGGGAACATACAAACAGTACTAACAATTGGTCTTGTATAAACTTAGACAATTGACAAAATAACAGGTCTTGCTTTAGCATGCATTTTTCTGAAGGGTATGAAGTCTGAAACTCAATGCCTGTCATTATTTAGTGACTTCATTCCTAAATGATTTGCCAGAAAACCTCAAATTTTTATGAGGAACAAACCAAAAATAAGAAGCAAAAATCTCTTCATTCTGCAAAAATCTGGACAGTTGAGAGGTATAGTTCAGCCGGGGCTGTCTGAGTTTGTTACCCCCCCTCACAAAATCATGGTTGAATGGAGCTTCCTCCCCTACAGCCATTCCAATGAACCATTACTTGGCTATTTCACCCCATTTACCATAAACACTAACCGGGAAAAGTCAAAAAACAAAATCCAGAAACACTAATGTGCATACTGCTTTACTTCTACAATGATTTGGATTTCATTTAAACATTATTTTACATTTTACAGCACAAACACTAATAGACATCTGCTAAACAAAGCAAAGCAGTCTCACAATGAAAACAGACTTAGCATTAAAACTTCTCTGCCCTTGACACTCACATTCATTGAAACAGCATTGAAACATACATTCAAAGAAAATACATCTGGCCAGTGGCAGATCAAGATTAACTTTGGGCTGTTTTCAAGTTATAGGCCCCTTGCACAGGAAACATACATGTGTTCTTTGATACACCTTCCTGATTGTGTTAAATTATATTCCTTGTATAATACAGTACAGTTGTTAGAGGGCATTTTAAATTTATTGTTTTGAATATTTTTCCAGCAAACAATGAAACAAAATGCATGCACCAATAATGACACAACTGCCCAATTCAGAACATTTCCATCATAAAAGTCTATTCAAACTTCTACAATCCACCAGTATTAGTAAATATGTACAATCTCTGCAGAAGTAAAAGTCACCTAAACAATTCCACATTAAAGAGATCTGTAACTAATGAAGAGGTTGCTGTTAGCAAACAACATTATCTTTCATTGTTTCATGTACAAATAAAGTGCCTGTTGCCTTTGAGGAATAAATTGCCTATGTTACACTAAAAAATGATAAGCTAGCAATATTTCAATAGGGAATGGATGGCAAACTGATAGGTTCATAGTTACTAGGTATGTCTGCCAAAGAGGCCATTCTCAGGACTGCAGCATCCACCCCTTTAAAAGTACAACACAGTACAGTATCAGCAATGCATCTACATACTGTGGGAGTGGAACCCGCAGCTTTCTGCATTAAAAGCAAGTACACTACCTGTTGTCCTATTAACAATGCAAGCAGACTCAGCATAAGCAGCACTAAACTTCTCTTCCCCTGAAGCTCTCAGCTCCTTGTAAAATCCACTCGACATTCAACTGTATCTCTCAACTTTGCAGCACAAGAAATCTGGAAAAAGCCAAAGTCCAAAAACCAGGGACACATTTTAAACATTGCTTGTATAATCTTGGAAAGTTGCTGGAATAAAATGCTGTGTTACCATCATACATTTCAATGCCAAGTCTTGGACCCAGGACCCTGTGCACTACAGTCAGAGACACATACCACTATGCCAAATCAACTGTTTCTTGAAACATGGGAAGACTGAAACTTAAATGGCTGTCATTTAGTGAATTCAGTTCTCACCATAGCTTTCAACCTCTTTGCATAAATCACCTGGACAAAGCGAATAATGGGGGAATACAGCCCCAAAAATAGGGACACATTTCAAATATTGATCTTATAAACTTAGAAAATTGCTAGAATAAAAGGTTTGTGTTACAATGTACTTTCTGAAGAATATGAAGTCTGAAATTCAAATGCCTGTCATTATTTAGTGAATTAAATCCAGAAAACCACAGGTTCATTATTTAGTGAATTAAATCCAGAAAACCACAGATTTTATGAGGAACAGAACAGAACAAAATATGAGGCAGAAATTTGAGCAGCTTTCACAAGTGATGATTGGTAGGAAATTCAGGCTCTTGCTACCAGCTCCCAAGGTACAGGGTTTGAGTCTGAGTTATTCTCTAACTACTACTGTTACCTGAGTCTCTCTAGCCACCAGGTATATTTATCTGAGGTATTTCACACACACACACACACACACACACACACACACACACACACACACACACACACACACACACACACACACACACACACACACACACACACACACACACACACACACACACACACACACACACACACACACACACACACATTACCTGTTGAATAAGTCCCAGACATTGAGGATTCCCTGCTTGCTTTGTAAGTCCCATTTGTAATCCAAAATGTTTCTGCAAGTCAGAGCCAGTTCATTTGTAATACCCATGATGAAAATGTTTCTGCGAGAGCAGGCTGGATATCCAGCCTTTAGACATTGCAGTCTGGTCCTCTTCTGGGGATTTCTGCAGTCTGCTGCCTTCTGTCTAATCCAGACTGTATTCTGCATGCATGCGTGTGTAGTTCCAGGAATGCTCACATGCATGCACAAAGTCCAATCCGGGAATCTTCATGTTATTTATTTATTTGCCAGTTTTTATTTTCTTTTTTCAGACGGGGGGCTGCAGTCCTGCAGTCCCATAGCATGAGCTGCCCCTGGTCACTATTATCTGTGGGAGCTAACCTGCATAGATTTTATACTGGTGTTTTAGTCTGTGTTGGGTTATAGTATTGGATTCCATGGTTGTTTTGCCTACACATTCGCATAATGTCATCTGTTGAGATGTTTACCACTCAGCAGGACTTTATTAATTTAGCTTCTTTGACTGGTGATTTAACACTCCTTATTCAGCAGCTCACAGAAGTAGTGGTGTTCATGGTTGATAAGAAATCGACTAACCACATAGTGGCGGTATCTGTTCACGACAATATAGATAGTGTACAAGAGACTATGGTTACAGAACACGTGTATATAGCAGGTGATAATTTGCTAGGACAAAATTCTATATATGAATGAGTACATAAGGACATTTCATTTTGTGTGATAAGCACACACTTAGGGCACACGCGATCAGATAATTTGGATCTGTTTAAAAAAAAAAAAACTAAACTTTGGTGGTTACTGCTTGAGAATACTTGTTTTATGGGAAGTATATATCTCAAGCACATTCTGAGATATGTAAGATGCTGGAAGTACCCTACTGGACTTAAGAAGAATTCTCTGTTGTTACTGAATTAATAGAAATGTTTGATAGACATGGCTGTGAGCTTATGTTAAAACTTATTAAAAAATGAGAAAGAAGTTCAAGAATTAACAAGAAATGTTCAGTGTTTGACAATATTATTAAAAATTAATAATTTTTTGAAGTTAATGCCCATAAGTACAACAGTATTTTTAAAAAGGTTAATAATGTGTGTGATAAAATAAAAATATGGAATTCTAAGAAGCTGGAGCAAATTCATGTGGAATATGAGGAAGGGTGGGAGTATCCATATCCCAATACCAACTGCATACAGTAACTTATCTAAGGATATTGTAAACTTGAACCAAGACATTGATAGTTATCCTCATAACTTTCCACGACCAAGTAAACAGGAATGTTTTTTTTGGTCATGCATGACCAGGAATTTTCACCCTTGAGACTGTTGGAGTAATTGGCCAACTGACAGAAGAATCTCTGAACTGAACACACCCACAATCAAGACAATATCAGGGGAAGGAAATTCAGAGGACATTTTTTTATAATAGATAGAGAATATGCAACAGTGGAAGACTGAATGCTCACCTTTAATTTCAAACATTGAGTTAGAAGGTACCATTTTGTTTGTAGATAATGATTTTAATACATTTAGCTATAGTTCTCTTCAGATATTGCCAGTGTTTTTAAACTATTCAAAAGAGGATTAACTTTCATTCCTAGCAAATAGAGTTGTTTATTACAAATGCTAATAGACCTAAAAGCATTTTTTTGGAAAAATTGACTTGGCATTGTATTTTGATAAATGTGATAATAATGCATGTAATATTGAATAATCATTTAAAAGAAAGTTTATTTCAGCCTCCTATAAATCCACTTACTTTTTTATTTGAAGAACTTTGTGAGACTGATATTCAAAATCAACATGTTTTATATTAAGTATTGTGGATTAATCTTGACAGGGATGGAAGATTATTATTTAGTGAACTATTAAAAAAGAGAATTTAAGTTTATGAGACCAGATAAGGGTGATGATCTCATTACTATGGATGTGACCAATTATTTTAACAGGATGGAAAATTTGTTAGGTAATATTTATTTAGTTTAGGCAGGTTAGCCACCCGGCCATGTAAACCCTGGCTGAAGATGATTGTCACTGATGAAGTGAGACCTCGATCCCATGTGCAAACTGGGAAAAGGGGTTGAGGATGGATGGATGGATTCATTTAGTTTCATCAAAAAATGAAGTTAAAATAAAATTGATTATCTTTTATATGAATTACTAATATAATCTGAAAAATTGCCAGAATAGAATGTATTTTTGCTAGTTGAAAAACCTGTGGTATCAGGTATAATCAGAATTATTAAGGTGCACAAATGTATTTTGGATCCAGCGCTGTTAAATTGTTGCAGAAATACATGTCAGAACCACCAGTCATACTGTACTGCTATTTCCATTATAGTTTAATCAGTCCAAACAGTTACACTGTCTGAGATCATTTCAATTCTATTATAACATGCAGTCTTTTGCTTTTCATGAACTGTCTCAATTGCACCCTTGGTTAAGATGTCTCCCAAGAAGAGAGAACAATGCCCAGTTTATATATCTTTTCAAAGAAACAGATATTTTCCAATGTCCTTGTGGTTTGCATGATTCATTTTTGTTTCATGTCCTTCTTTGGTTATTTTCCTCCTTGCTGTATCTGAAGACTTTACAAAAATTCTCTCCACGTCATCTTTGCATCACTTGAAGTGTCTGTATTTTATTTCATTTATTTTTGCATCTGAAAGCTCACAGAAAGTTCCTGTTGATCAACTTCCTTATTTGTATGTTCCAAATATTATTGTAACAGGATGCCATGTCTACCTCACAAACATATTTACAGTTAAACTAAGCATGTTTTATTTTCGCATGTGTCAGACACATAGCCATTATTACTTATCTATTCTTAACTGCTTTTATGCTTGCTTAAGAAAGTTGTCAGCCTTGCAGTTACACAGAAGCCTTTATTTCAATATCTTGTCAAGTTAACCCTTGCTTTACAAGGCAAAACCTTGTATCAGAAACAAGCATATTTCTTTTGCATTGCAGCATACATTTAATTTCATTATTGCTTTGAAAAAAGAATATTTACAATATCTGTCAAGCACTATGGACTATCATAGACACAGGTGGATCAAAAACCCATCCCTTAGCTATTTATGTTGATAAAATAATGAAAGTTTATCGTTGTTTATAATTTTTTGATAAAATACTCTTTGCATTTTTTAAATCAATTAAGCCTGAATTATTTTCATATGATTTGATTTTTTTACAATTGATGTGGCTGATTTTTTTATAGTCATACCTCAAAACATTGATTTGGAATGGTTTACCAAAGCTGGATGAGATTTACAGTTTTTGGACAACTATGATTTAAAACTGACTTCCAAAATGGCAGCAGACTGATCAACAGCATAGGATCATCTCTCCCAGTGTGAAAATAGAAACTGGGAAAAAGGAGTGCCATTGAAAATATATATATTTTTTAATTTAGTTACTGGCAAGTAAACACACTGTCTAGATGCCAGAAAAGAAGAAATCTGGAAAACCTGAAAGGAAAATCAACTAAAAATGTAAAGAGAAAACACTGCCTGGAAAGGATTCTGCAGCTGTTCAGAAAAAGTAGTTCAAGCTTCAGCTTTGGTTCAAGAAATGGCTTCCAGTAATTAAGAGGAAAAAAATCAAACGTACTTAGAAGTGATTCAAATAAATGAAACACTGAATGAAAATATCAATTCAAACAACAAAAGGCTGGAAAAATAGAAGAAGCTTTAACTAGCCATTCAAATGAACTGATAAAACTGCCAGAGGCTGAGATGAAGAAATAGCTGGCTGAATATGAGTTTTTTCAACTAGAACTGTTTAAAAAATAGTAGAGTTAGAGGACAGAGCACTCAGAGAAAACTGAATTTCTAATGTGCCAGGGAAACTAGAAGGAACAGACTGTGTTAATTTTATGAAAGCACAGGTAAGAACTGGACTGGTGTTTCACATTAGAATTTGTTAATTGAAAGAGCACATCAAGTGCATGCTTCAAACCAGGTTATGAGAAAGCAGCCAACACCTATATTAGTAAACATGCAATCATACCAGCAATGAGAATTGATCTTGACAAAAATCATGGCAGAAGGGCAAGGTATTAACAATTGGAGACTGCAGAGTGTTTGTAGGAAATTATTATTTAATGTACACCATGCAGAATAGAAGCAAATGTATCCCAGCAATCAGGGAATGTCAAGAGGCAGGTTTGAGATTCAAGCTGCTGTATCAAGCTGCCTTTGAAGGTGTTTTTCCTGGAGGATCATAGTAATTTTTGACACAGAACAGGATAAAGAGGAAATAAAACAGTTTATCTAATGAAAAGTTAGTCAGCAAGCAGAAGTGGACTCTGCTTCTTATTCTTCAGATGGTATAGTTCATAGAAAGAATTTGCCAGCAAAATCTTTACCAATTTTCCAAAGGAAGATGCTTGAGAGACACAAAAAATGTACAAGAGTTGACTAAAAGAATCAGCTGTCCTCTGCAGTTGAACTAGAGTCTTGTGTTGGAAGATAGAGATGACAGGAAGAAGATCATCAGCTCTGAAATTGGTGAATAAATGGAAGACTATAATGTATCTTATGCATTTGTGAAATATGGTTTTGCATGAAAAAGTGGCTGAGAAACATTGGACTTTTTTGACTTTGTTAAACTTGTAGGTGGACTGTAAAGCATGTGCCCACTTTATATAATTAATGTTTAGAAGGACACTAAAAGGGAAAAAACTAACTGTCAAGTAAAACAATTTTGTTCATATTAGTATTTGCATAAAACATTTCATGACATAGACTGCATGTTATATACAGTAAAACAGTTTATAGTCAGTGATATTTTAAATGTACAAGAGTCTTTTCATTGACTGTTGTATGTGCTAAAGACATTAAAGTAAACAAGTAATTTTTTACTTGTAAGAAATATAGATTTTACAGTATAACAGAAGAAAAATGCTGGACAAAAGCACGTTTAATGTTCACATATGGTGATCTTGTGCTGCTGGTGTGAGGGTGGGGTGTAAAAGTGCACTGTTTTATTATATTATATTATATTATATTATATTATATTATAATATATGTAAAAATTTGGATTTTTTTATTTTACAAGGATGAATGTCTGGATTACTACCTTTGGCTTAAGCTGTAAACAAATATTTTTGTAAGCTGTAAACAAGTATTTTTGTAAGCATGTAGGTTTTAAAAATAAGACACAATGATGAAGTCATGAAAATGCTAAGCTACTAAAAACTGCAAAGATATTAGATTGTTTTCCTCTGGTGAATGTTCAGTGGACTAGAGATACCTGCAGTTGAGGGCAGCTGTGCATTCTTGTCTGAGTGAAGTTTACAAAGACTCATTGGTGAGTACTTTTCCATGGAAGCAAGCTGTCTGCAGGTACAAGCAGTTAATCTTGATAATTCTAAGTATTCTTTGGCAAGAGAAATGCAAAAGTTAAAGGTACAATGGCAAGTAGTTCAGTGAAAAAGGTAAGTTTGAAATTATGGGAAGTGAATAAGAGGTAACAACCTCCCTAGCAGCATTAATACTTTAATGCAGTTAATAGAACAGTGTACAATTTAGTTTTATTTAAACATAGCCAGTGCACTTTTTCTTAGGGCTAAAAGTTAATGTTTTCTGAAGGCATGCAAGCTATATTTCATATATGAGAGGGAAGAGAGATAAGAAAAGAACAGCAATCAGTGTAAGTGGGAGTAGAGGCTGTAGCGTGCACTTTAACTTTGCTAACCTTAATTTTAGGTTAGATAATGCCTGTAGGTGCAGTTGTCAGTTTGGAGCAATTGTTCCTTTCTGGGGGGGTTAAACTTTGTGTTTTTAAAATGCACATAGTTTTGTGCATTTGTTCCAAGTTAATAGGGGATGGGGGTGTTTATATATTTAGTCTTTTTTGAAGGGTTTCATTAAAACAAAAAGTCTTGAAAAATGTAACAAAGGTTCAAATGGAGATGAGAAGAAACAAGTGTACAAAAGATCAGCCTGCCAAACATTAGTATATGTATACAACACAAAAGCTGGAAATACATATCCAAAAAAACTGTCATGCATAATAGGTGAGAACATGAGGTTTTTACCATGCTGGCTATGCTGCCCATATTATCCTAGAAGATGAATGGCCTTACAGGTATGGATAAAAAGGGGAAAAGTGTTGAATTATATTAAGAAATGCAGAGTGCCAGTAGTAATGCTGCAGGAGGCACATTTGGAAAGAAATGAGCATGTTAATTTGACAAAGAGAGGATTTCAGAATGGATAGTCAGCAGAGTATCAGGGATAGATGAAAAGGGGAATAAGTATACTAATGGCTAGAATGGCTCCAATAGTGATAAATGAGGAAAAAAGACATAACTGGTGGATTTGTGGTAGTAAAGGGTTATTGGCATGGCAGGAGGATTGCAATGGCATGTATTTATATTCTACCAAAATCTGCTATTATGGAGCCTAGGAAAATTTTGTGAGAAATAATCAGCTTTCAGCAGGGTACAGAGCTAGATCCAACACTAGGCAACCTAGGCAGTTGCCTAGGGCCCACTGACTGGAAGGGGCCTACTGGCCAGGGAGGCTGCCACAACATTTACTTAAATAAAAATACACGTCTTCTTTAAGGACATTCATTTTTAAGAATGACCTCTGTATGCAATGCAGATTTATATCCTGTCATGCATCTGCAAGCACCTGCTTGATTGCATCTATGCACACACCTGCTGTTGATGTTTCTTTTATTCTGTGTCTGTGCATGGAATTTAAACACATGACCATTTCTGCTGCTCTTCTTCCATCCACATAATATTATCTGTAAGGTGCTTGAAGTGTATGTGTATATGTGTGTGTGTGTGTGTGTGTGTGTGTGTGTGTGTGTGTGTGTGTGTGTGTGTGTGTGTGTGTGTGTGTGTGTTTGTGTGTGTAATGCCCTAGTAAGGGATTGTAGGTTAGTTAATTTACTCAGGCTCAAACTCTGTACCTTGGTTATAAGGGACAAGAGCCTGAATCCTCTTCACCAACTACCAGGCTATGTGTTTCAATGCATTTTCAAGAAATTGTGAGTTTCAGTGTATTTTCAAGGAATTGTGAGCTTCAATATAGAGCTGTTTTATTTAGCAAATGACCATCACTGTTTTTGCTAGATAATTTGAAATCAAGATCTCTGGTTATTTTTCTTCTTTTTCTGAGTTTAGAAAGATTTCAGTTAAGCAACTATTTTTGATAACAACTCCAGATTACAAAAATATTCAGCACAACAAATTAGGCAACAGAATGTTGAAAGGGTTGTCATCAAAATTAGGAAACCTATAACAACAAAAATAACCAGAGATCCTGTAGATGTTTTAGAGATTCTGGAAATGTTGTGAAAATTTGTATAAAGCAAAGAAATGTGAAAATCAAGAAAGAGTACAAATTGATATATTTGCGGAAGATTAAATTATACTAAGGTTAGAAGTAGATGAGGTTGAACAACTAACAGTTAAGATAAGAGGTGATGAGATAAAAGCAGTGATGTATAATCAATCTTCAGGAAAGTCTCCAGGAAGAGATGGCATTCCTGTGGATGTTTGGAAATTAGGAGGGAAGAAAGTGATAAAAATCTGGAAGATTTTGTTTAAGAGTATTTTAAAAGGAGGGGGGGTACGAACATTTTGGAAGAAAGCTGAGGTTGCTGTGTTACTTAAAGATGGCAAAGACCCTTCAGACCCAGCTTCATATAGACCCATTTCAATTTTAAATGAGTGTTTATGTCTATACTAGCTAAAAGAATGTCAAAGGTGTTGCCAAAATGTATAGATATGGATCAGTTTGGTTTTGTGAAGGACAGGCAAACATTCAGCAACATTAATAGAAGAATGATGATCCAGAGGGAAGCAAAATGTAAGAAAATACCTCTGTTGTTTGTGGTTCTTGATGCAGAGAAAGCTGGGATTTTATGAGTAGGGCATTGGAAGCATTTGCATTCCCTGACAAAATAAAAATGTTAATTAGAAGGATATGTGAAGGATCAGAGGTAAGAATTAAAGTGGGAGGGTTCTTCTTATATAAACAGTGTCTGAATAGAGGAACAAGACAGGGGTGTCCTCTTTCCCCTTTGCTATTTGATTTATATGTAGCGCCATTGGCAAAGAAAATAACTGAAATAATGGAGAAAATTAAAAGGCTGAAGAAAAATAATGCTCCAGATAATGATGGAATTATTATTGAGTTATATAACATATTAGCTCATGATGTTTTATCTCTTTTACAGAAGGTTTTCACATAATTTAAAACTAGTTTTACTTACTTCCATCAAGGGAATACACAATAATTTATCATTTATCAAAACAGGATATAGAGCCATCTATATACTCTTCTTATTAGCCTACATCATTACTGTATACTGATTACAAATTTTATGTCAGTTCTTGCCAATAGATTAAAAATATTACATACATATATTAATAGAAGAAGATCAGTTTATTTTTATATTATATTGGTAAGCAAACGATAATGTAAAAGAATAATTACTTTGTGCTAATAACAATAAACACGAGCTGTTTAAAATTAGTCAGGATCTAGATAAAACTTTCAATTCAGCAAACTGGTCCTATCTAACTAAAATATTAGAAACAGCTAGCTTTCCAAGTAATTTTATATTTCTTATTAATAGTCTTAACAAAAATTCATTCATGTTTGTTAAACTAGGATCTTTTATTTTTCCATCAGTAAAGGTAAGCAAGGGCACATAATAAGACTGTTCTTGTTTACTTTATTATTTGCTTTGGCTATTCAGCCTTTGACTATTTACATAAAACTTAAGAATAATGTAGTAGGATTTAAAATAAATTGTTAATATACTTCTAAATGTCAATTGTTTGTTGATAATGTTAGCAACTGGTAATATTGATTTTTACCAATAATTATAAAATTCATTAAAATGAGTTGAATTGTTTACTGAATTAACAAAGATGTTTGACAGACATGGATATGAGTTTATATTTTGAATTGATGTTGAGTGTGTAAAGTTCAAGTCAGTTGATTTATTGGTGGTAACTCTTGTTTTGATTTATCAGTCAGAAAAAAACTTACACCTTATTAAAAGAGTTAAATTATTTGATGGACACTAATAGGAAATTTAAATGGAATAGTAAAGAAGTTAAATATTCAGGAGTTACTCTTACATATAATATGAAAAAGCAACATAAAATTAAAAAAATATTTTAGACAATAAAAATGTATTTTTTTAATAATGACATTGAAGAATAGCAATATCTCCATTTGTTTCCCTTAACTCGGATTCATGAGTCATGTTTCCACATTCATAGATCACATATTAACAACTGTTTTTTGTACTGTTCAGTCTTGTGACTTTCTTGGTGTTTAGACACTGTACTGAATGCTGTCTCTTGCTCTTTTTTTTGGTCACTGTATAATCGAACATGAAGGGAGTGGACTACCATTTCTTGGTGCAAAATTACAACTAGTTAAGATAATAGCTACCCTGAAACATGTTTTTGGAAGAAGGTGTCCAAGGGAACAGAGCACCAACTTAAGTTTCTCCTTTTCCCTAGTATGGGAACAGTGCAGTTAGTATATTTAAGTAAGGGATGTGAGGGCAAGGATCCCCACATGGAAGAGTAGGGGGCTTGCCTCTCTGAAAAAAAAAAAAGCAACTTGTTCAGTTTTGTTTAGGGGTAGTGTTACTTGTCCATTTGTGATTGGGCAGCCAGTTTCTGGTCAGGGACTTTTTTTCTTTCATAGTAAAAAACAATGTAGTATATCGCTGGCATGTTATGTGGAATGAGATCTTACATAGTCAGTGACTGAAGTGGGTCATCTAAGATCAGAACATTAGAACAGTTAACAAACAAACAACCAGGTAAATCAAAAATTAAATATATTTTCCAGTTCTGAAACTTAGTATAGAAATCAGAAATATACATCATATATTCCCAAGCACTTTTCTTCAAAGAAAGAAACTGCAGAGGAACCCTATTACAAAATGGGAGTCATACTGCTACAGAATAAATAAGACTTATCCAGATGCAACCAGACTAATAGGAAATGAGCCCTATAAGGGTAACATAGCCATTCTGATAACAGAAAATTATATTCTTAAAGCACAAGACTAATGATTAAATTTGTTCCCTGACAAAGCGTGACAGAGAGCAAAAGTCTTATCTAGGTGTTATGAATGACTTAAACACATTTCGGATGAAATATATTTACTTTATATAGGTGGCGTGGAGGAACGTATGTTCAACAATTGTTCAGTGAGCCTGGGGAAAGCAGTCAGAAACATCAGTATTCCAATTCAAATGCCAGAAATGCCAGAAGCTTTAATGATATATATTACAATGATTTCTGTGGGCCAGTAAACAACCCTGTCTGTTGTTGAGTTATAACTGATAATTACCCTAGGGAAATGTTCTCATAGCAAAAATATTTATTCTGCCTTAGCCAAAACTGTTATATCAGTAGCAGTTATATCATATCAGACAATAGACCACCTTTTAATAGTATCCAGTTTAAGTTATTTTGCAGTAATTTAGCCATTTGTCAGTGAAGAATAACAACAAAATGGCCATGGATGAATGATATTGTAGAATGGTTCATTGTTAAGAACAAATGCAGTCAAAATTGCAAATATTAAAATCATTTCCTCGAAAAAAATTCACAATATGCTGAAGGGATACATATCAGTGATCGACAACACTAGTGAAGTCTCACCACAAGTATGTTTAATTACAACTATAATAACATGTTAAGTTTGGTACAACAGTCAAGGCCCAAATCAATCGGATGCACACAGAGGTTGCTACCAGAAAGCCAAAAATTAAATCTTATACAGATACAACAATAAGGTCAGTATGCATAAATCAATGGAACAATCTATGTTATTGAATCAAGTGAGCAAGAACAAATACTCACTTATTTACCACATGCAACCTTGTTGGTCACATGATCACCATGTCAAATGACACACAGCTTGACAAGATATTGCTTTCTTTTGAAAGCATTTTCAATGACAGTAACCATTTAGGCTTGACAAATATCACTGCATATGGTCTTGTCTTTGAACCAGTGTGTCACTTCTGACATTCAGCAGACTATGACAGATCTTCCACTAGAATGACAAGGAAAGTAGTGTATCTCAAAGTTTATGTATGCCACAATATTCCATAATTAAAGTTCTTTTCCATTCAGGTTTACCAATTTCATAAAAAAATATAGCCAGGTCTTAATGTTTGATACTTTTGTTTATTATGACTGTTGATGTTTCACTGGCTGATCATTTATTTTTCTGCAGTTTAAGTAATGTTCTAGTTCAAAAATGTTACCAGACTGATTAAGAAATGACTATAGTTGAAACTAAGTACACATGTAACATTTTCAAGTTAGACTACAGTGGAAAAAATCATGAACAGTTGTCCATAAACAGTTTTAAGACTGTTTTTAGACTTGTCAGTTATAGTGTCATAACATTTAAAAAGTCTTTGGATGATTGTGCTGGGGCTATGGTGTTTGATCCAACAATTACTGAAATAGTGTTCATTGAAAACTTTACCTAACTTATGAACTAAATTCTACAATCTGCAATCGACATAATGTTAAAAATGGAGATCTTATGTGTCCTAGGATGTATAAAATACTCACTGGTATAAGTAGACTTGCAATTTATTTATTTTTTATTTTATTTATTTTACATTTGTTGACTGGGCTAGTCCAACTGGGTATATGTCCATTTTCAGTAGAGGCCTGGGGAGAAAAGCTCCACAACTCACAGTATTATTTACAGTAAATGACATTTTACAAATGCAGGTACATAACAGATTTTTGCCATTCCTTGTGATTTTGCTTACAGAATCTTAGTACATATTAGATATGGTTAGACATACAAAGAAATCTCTAATAACACATTTAAACAGTTAAATCACACTCTCTTTAATGTTAATAGAAAAGTAACTAGCTTATACAGGTTTGTAGATTAATAACCAGAAGCTACAATGCTGAGTGATGTTCTTGTCAGATTCATAATTATCATACTGTCTTTTGTAACAAAGTTGTCACTTCAAATTCTTCTTATTTTTAAAGGTATGTTTGGGGCTATGTCCTACTATTTTTCTCACAACTCCATTCACACTCAAAATAGTCCATTTTTTTTTAGTATATGGCAAACAGGAAGACACAAAAGCATTTTAGAGACTGCAAGTATGTATATATTAATTGACATTTGATTACCAGCAAAGTCTGACTGGGAAGGAGCCCATTTTCAGCAGAGGCCCATGAAGAAAAGCTCCAAAGTATTACAAAACATTCTAAGAAGAATAATTTTACAGTCTTTAAATAAAAATAGTACAAAAAACAAATACAGTTTAAATAAGTATACTAAATTAGACATTATATGAAAACATTGGTTAAGAATACATACAAGTTATATGACAATGAGTAAATAGTAAGGGAAATTTTAGCTAGTTTATAAAGAAATTAAAGGTAAGTTAGTATAATACAAACAGGAATTGCAATATGAAGTGAGAGAAAAGCAGGCTTATGGTATATTTAGACAGAATGCCAAGTTAGAGAAATTGAGAGAAATAAGGAAGTGAGTGAAGAAGGGAGTGTAAGGAGATATGAGGTATGAATAGGTATTTGTCCACATTTATAAATATAGTTTATTCTGGTGTTGAGCAAGAACAGAGCCATCTTTTAGCTAGGAAGTCTTTCAGAATGGCTTTGAAGGATGGGAGGGAGGGTATTAATCTGATGGACAGCGATAAAGAGTTCCAGGCCTTAGGAACATGGTACAAGTACAGACAGTGCCCAGCAGATTTGATATGTTTGTGGACAGACAGGAGTTTTTGATCTCTGGCTTGCAATGACTGACAGTTGTATAGAATATTATTTAGTGCTGGACAAGCAGATAGATTCTGAATAATTTTATAAGTGGTAAGAAGCTGTGTATATGTTAGATGGTGGGGTACTTCTAACCAATTTATATTTTTAGTGCTATACAGGGGTTGGTTCTGAAACAGGTATTTGCTGCAAATTTAGCAATTTTGTTGTAGTATTGTTCAGGTTTTGATTTTTGTGATGTGTGAAGTTTAGCAAGGATGGGAGCACCATAAAGAAGTGTGGGGAGGAGATAAGCAGTGGAAGTGTAGCTTTAGTTGTGTCAGTGAGAAAGTTATTGGCTGTATAAAGCATCTCTAGTTTTTGATGAGTGTTTCTCATGCAATTTTGTATATGCAGGTCAACTATAAGATTATCATCCACTATCATCCCTAATTTGCTTTTAGAAGTGACTTCAATGGTTGTATTATCAAGAAAGAGGACTTTAAATTTTGTTTTTCATAGGAGAGGGATTTGGGGAAAAAAGTATTAGTTTGTTTTTTTAGGGTTGAACATGAATTGTGAGTTACAAAGCCGTGTTTTAGTTGTTGTTAAAACTTCCTTTTTTGGAAGTATGCCACATTGTCAGATGTGCAAATGAGTATGTACTCATCTGTGTACTGTATTAGGGTGGCCTGTTGTGTGGATGTGTGGAGGGTGTTGGTGAGAATGTTAAAGAGGAGGTGACCAAAGATAGAGCCTTGTAGTATACCAGTTGTGACTGGAAGCTATGGAGAGAGAGCGGAATGCCATTTTACTGACTGATACCTATTGGATAGGTGGGTGGGCTGAGAGAAAGCTAATGAGGACATTTGAAGTAGAAGTTTGGTGTGACAAACTGTGTTGAATGCTTTAGATACGTCTAGAAATAAAGAGGGCACTAGTTTGCCATTATCTCTAGTATTGTTGACAGTATCTGTATAGGTTAGAAATGCAGTGTTAGTACTATGGGAAGGATGGAAGCCATGTTGTATGGGGAATATGAGTTCTTCCTGCAAAGAAATAGTTTAGCAATTGTTTTTGAATGCATTTTTCAAGTATTTTGGAGAGGGAGATAAGACTGCTGTTGGTCTAAAATTAGTAATGTCTATTGAATTTCCTCCTTTATGCAGAGGGATAATATGTGACTTTTTCCAGAGAGAGACAGAACATGGGATTCCCGGACTGGTGTGTTTATAAGGATTGAGACAGAGTAGGGAATGATATCACTAGTATTCCCTTGGAAGGTAATCAGCTGAAGTAAGGCATGGTTTGAGTTTGTTTACGAGAAGTTTTATATAGGATGTGGGTGCAGGTTTGAAGGTGAAAGTGGATTTGGTGATATGTGTCTGCTGGGCAGGATTAGGATTAGATGTTGGGGAAACATTGGTTAGAGATGATGTACTATTTGTAAAATAAGAGTTGAACAGTATTGCGGTTTCAAGTGATGAGTTATTGGAAAGGAGTTAGGACTGAATTTATGGCCAAGATGCAAGACTTCTTTTATGGCTGTCCATAATTTTTTAGGGTTGTGTTAATTATTATTCTGTTATATTATTCTTTTAATGCATTATGCCAAATGCAGATTGTGCTGGCAAAACATATTATACAAGAAGGTACTGGCCATTCTTCAGGTTTTCAGTACTGGAATTAATTTTGCAGAATCCAAGAAGTGGCCATATTATGAATTCTGCTGAGGTGGTTGAGAGAAATTGGATAATGGAACTTGATGCTACATATAGGTCTGGTTTGAATGATGTAGCCCCTTTAAGACCTGTTTTAAGTAAAGAAGTTTGAAGTATTGAGTTTTTATATATTTTTTATGATCTATTTTTAAAAATACTTGAGAATTTTGTTGATAGCAGTGTGTTAACATCTGATTTTGTTTATGCAAGAGTGAATGCAGTAAATTGCTCAGTTTGAGCATCTTTGAATTGCATAAGTTAGGGTACAATGTTTTAGAATGGAGTAATGTGACTTTTATGAGCTTCTTTAAATGATAACTTTAAGAATCCCAACAAAGCTTATGTGAAAACACATTTGTTTATTTAGCCATTAAATACTTTTTGTATGGCATTTGTTTTGAATCTGCTTTTGTGCTGGAATGCAAGTGCTAAGCCTAACAACAGGCTATTGTTTGCTGGTTTTAGATTCTTATTATGAGAAAAATATAGTGCTAGAAAGGATAACCAGCCAGCCTATTGATTCTCCTCAGGTTTGTTAGTTGCACTTTAGGATGGATAGATCCTGTGACTATCTTGCTAGTGCCTGTGAGGACTGAACTCCATTTACTTACATTGCCTTGAAATACAGCCTTTTGTTTGATTGCTTACTTTTTGCACTGAACTGGACAGATATACAGTAATGTCTACACTCAGTATAAGCAGCATTCAGCCCATTCACAAAGTCAGGAAGGTCAGATTACAATATGTCATCATCAGTGGAACAGTTAGGAGAATGCTGACTAGCCAGAGGTCTCCTAGGCTCATAAGTTCATAGGTGATTACTAATCTAATGACTCCACAGGACCTTTTTAAGTCTAGCCATGCTTTCCAAATATACCTGATGAGTATTCGCTGTAGGGCAAGTATTTCCTTGTCCTCAGTAAATTCAGAGAATCACTGAAAGGATTTTCGTTGAATTAGGGTCGATGATTAGGTGTTCACTGCAATGCAGTTTTGGTGAACTAGTATAGACTCCATAAAGGATACCATTATACAGTGACCATTTGAAATGTTGGGACCTGCTAGATTGAGTCCTGAAATATGGAGACTGAATGCCTGAAACAACAGACTTACATATACTAAGTCTGAGATGCCATTTCTTAGAATATTCTCTTTTCTATGAGGTGTGGTGTTCTCAGAGTTGGTGTATATATGTTCTGGGAGTGTGGGGGTGCAGGTGGACTTGTCCCCTTGCAAGAAAAAAATTAAAGGAGAAGAGTGATTTTGTTTTTGAGATTCACTCCTCTCCTATGTTTTTGGTATTTTTTTTTTTATTTGGCTTAACGGCACTGGCATTTTGATTGTTGATATTACAATAAGCAGCCCTATTATACATTTCTTGGCATTGAATTTTAGACCATGGCTCTAGTACCAGTTATGTGCCTGGCCTTTTTAGAGGGCATTTATTCTTAGCCGGATTCTATGACTGCACTTAGTTTGAAATTGTCTGCAAACGTAGACAGCCAGAGGCCCTTGATGCTGGTCTTGACTCTGGAGAAGTAGATGCCAAAGAGGAGCAGCCCCAGCACCAAGCATTGAGGAACTCTGTTAGTAACTGGCCTATTTGTAGAGATAGACTCCCCTATCCAAACTTCTGACTTCGGAGTTCTGTTAATTATGGCTGTCCTAACTTCTGAGTTTTGTTAATTATGGCTGTCACCTGGGGGTGTATAGCGCACTGAATTTTGAAGCTGTCATGCTCTTTTACTTTATTTGTAGTAATTTAATTATTTTATTCAATGATTTGAAATAATATGGCTCTTCCTTTCTGAGTACAAATTTACTAATTTATAAGAGAAGTTGCCTGATGTATTTCCACCATAAAGAGTTATCTGCTCAAAAGTAAGACTGTACTTCCTAGTTGTTTTTCACATATTTTTTAGATAAAATAATTATTAAACAGATAAAAACTGTAAAGCAAAGCCTATATTATTACTAGATCCTGCCTGAGCACAGTAACATCAGGACTCACCACTCAACTCCTTCAAAGGGTTTCAGAATAGCAGTAGGAGTTTTTCAATGAGACCATTGAAAATAGCTAATGTTTGCATCCCCACCTCAATTTCCTATTACACCATGCATTTATGATTATGATCAACAATTCACAACCAATTCTGTCAAATAGCAGGCTGAGCTCAGCTCATGGAAATATCCTTAGTTATCTGATGTAGAAGGAGGAAGTTTTCCAAGATAAATATGCTGCAATAGTTTTCTGCTTAAAGTGAGTATAGACTTTACAAACATCACTAATCAAGTTCCCATAAAATGAAATTATAAAATGAGACAGGGCCATAAAGCAAAAATCATGGCGGTTACTTTAAGAATGTAGTGAGCAGACTCAGGTAAGCATATAGCTTTACCAAAGCATGCCACGCTCATTCCATATATTCTCAAAGAAGATGTAATTACAAAACCAATGTGTCTTCACACCAGAAAATGGCTTCCGTTTTCTTTAGACATACTGTTAGCAGCAAAGAATTATATTCTGCCTGTCCCAACGTGGAACTCTTAACCTTTTAGTTAAGTATTATGAACATTAATGGGATTCATAAAACATGGTAATATTAATATAAACACACACACACACACACACACACACACACATATATATATATATATATATATATATATATATATATATATATATATATGCATTTCTGAAACTGAAAATGTTGTTCTTCAGACTGTTTTTTCAGTCATCATGCCAGCTTTACAGAAACACTTAATATTAAATTAGTGCACTGTTTGCTACAGGTTACAATGGTAGGTGGATGATCAGAGTTCAAAGCTTACATATGGCTTATTATTAGGATATATGTGATCTTTTAAGGTAGAATAGAAATGTTTATCTCCTTCAAAAATCTCCACAATCCTTGGATTCAGGTAGGCTGGGTTATGCCTGCAAAATCAATTATTTATAGGGACTTTCAACTCCTAATTTTTTTTTCTGTGTCTTCTGTGATCTTGCCGCTTACATTTTGGGCTTACGTTGATCACATTTTTATTGTTATTGTATCTGTCATTAAGATTTTCTAACTCATATTCTCTAAACAAGAGTACCTGCATAAACATTTGCTTTTTACACTGTAGTTTCAGCTCATTTGCCAAGTTTATTTAGCACTAAACTCAGACATACAAGTAGATTGCAGTATTAATAAGATAACTTTCTACATTACCTATTATTCTTACATCTTTTTTGCTTTTGTGAAAAAATGTTGAATTGTAGAAATAAATTGAAAATTAAACTATGAGAATATGTGGAACATTGAATACAAAGGCATAAACACTGAATGACCTCATGAATCCAGTTTAGGAAATGTTTAATATTCCATTCAGTATTTTACAGTTCATATGTATTTATGGTTGCTTATTACTATAACATGTATGCATTCAGTTTCTGCAAAAAGTAGGTTTTTCTATCCAAAATATTTTTGCAGTCACTATATTTCAAATATTTCTTCATTTCTTGTCATAAGACAGCACTCTGACAAGGCAGTTTTGATAATCATACAGAAGTGTGGTCCTGTTACTTAACACACATATTCCTTAATATTTCTGCATTCCTTGAAGGTTGTTGGTGGGTTACATCTACATCTTTTAATATGGATATCTCAGGTAGAGAAGCCTTATCATCCTTGTTAAATAATGCTGGCTTGGCTGTGAGTGAGTGAGCTGAATGAGTGAGTTAGTCAGTGAGTCAAAATAGTCCATCAGTTAACAAGTGACTGAATCACTAATTAAATGACAGAATGTATGAGGAAGTCAGTAAATCACCGAGTCAGTCACTCAGTCAGTCAGTGACTAAAAGAGTGAGAGTCAGTGACTACATGAGTGAGTGAGTCAGTGACTACATGAGTGAGTGAGTAAGTGAGTGAGTCAGTGACTACATGAGTGAGTGAGTGAGTCAGTCAGTGACTACATGAGGGAGTGAGTCAGTGAGTGAGGCAGTGAATCAGTCAAGTAGTGAATGAGTGAGTGAGTGAGTGAGTCACTCAGTCAGTCAGTGACTAAAAGAGAGAGTCAGTGGCTACATGAGTAAGTGAGTCAGTGACTACATGAGTGAGTGAGTCAGTCAGTGACTACACGAGTGAGTGAGTCAGTGAGTCAGTGACTACATGAGTGAGTGAGTCAGTCAGTCACTGACTACGAGTGAGTGAGTCAGTGATTCAATTAGGCAGTGAATCAGTCAAACTGTGAATAACTGAGCGAGTCAGTAGTCAGTCATTTTGAGTGAATGACTGAGTGAGTGTAACAGAGTCAGTGATTGTATTTCTGTTCCTTATTACTATATTTTTGGATGCCATGGGCAGTTAAAGCTTGCTAACATCATCTTCCCTGCAATAATGCAGTGAACACTCTATATGAGTAAAGTACCTAGATCAGACTTCTGAAATGAATTCCATATGTATGTGGGCTTGATGTTAATTACGGAAAGAGTCCAAAATGTGAGGCATAGCAAATGGACAGCCCACCAATCTGTCCTGTTGTGGGAAGGAGGAAGGTAATGGCCTAATGCATGAAAATGTCCGGCTACTTACTGTTTCCTAGACAGTATCCTTACTTTGCTTGCATTTAAGAAACAAACATGTTTTGTGGCAAAAAAAAATATTTCAAGATAATATCTAATAGTAGACACCTCTTTTACCTTTTTTAAAGCTTTGCTGTCCACAGAAGTCTTCTACTTTCTATATGGAAAACTGATTCTGAGTTGTACATCCCTCCCCAGTTCATCTTATTAGTGCTAATAGCACCAGTTACTTCTGTCACACTCTTACATTGAGTGCATTTTAAGTTCTGACACTACAGAGCATGCTCTAGAATGTGTCAAGCCTGGTATTAAAATGGCATTGTACAAATTAAGTGATTTAGTCTGATATAATTTATGGGCTCAGAGCTACTGTTAAGGATGGGACAGAAAATGAAACAAAGAAAAAGGTTCTGAACTTGAGGTAGTCAATGTTTCTGTCAGCCTATGTAATGTGCAGTTGTCATCGAACCATAATAAAAATAAAATCTGAGTGGGCTGTAACTCCTCTGCTTATTCAAAATGAAAAAAAAATGTGACAGATTTATACAAGACTTCAGAAAGAGCATTGACATAAGAAGTATTATGAAAAAGCATAATTACCTCAAATTGCTATGAGACAGCTACATTCTCTGAGATAGCTTTAATAGCTGCAACTCATTTGGGTTAGTTTTAATTACATTTACAGTATTTCTGTGCAGTATGAAGCATAGATTTAGGGGGTTGCATATGTCATAACAAACAGTAGGAGACCAGCAGGAAAGAGTAGCACCCATAGTTAATTTAGGAGGCCATATAAACTATAAAAACAGTGACTGAACCTCTCCTCTAAAGTGCAAAATAGCAGTATGCAGGGTTTGAGCAAGCACATTTGTGTGTCATTAAGGAAGATGATAAGATTTTTTTTTTGTTCTTTACACGAGTTCAAGTGTCATTTCACTTCCGTACGATACTTCCAAAATGAGACTTAAAAGTCTATTTGCCTGCATTGATTGGGAAACTTAGAGTGATGTGACAGAATGAAATAAGTATGGCTTTGCATGGTAATTTAAGTTATTTTGACATTATTTAAGAACATCATGGGAATAATCACTGAGAATGTATATAATGTTCAGATAAGCAGTGATGGGTGCAGAAAAAGTTGGAGGACTCCTATAACTGCTTTTAGTAGACACGTGAAATGCAAACACAAATCTCCACAGGAAGGTACCTTAAGGTCACCTACAAAACAGTAGCCAACAAAACTAAGAATGAAAGTGCTTTTGGCAAATTGCAAATGTTAAGGGGAAATTCCACATATTATTTCTCTTTCCTGTCAAAGTAGCAATGTTGTCTGACTTGTGGAAACAACTCAAGGGCACAGAGGTAACTGAAGCAAAAAAAAACAACTTCAACACCCAGGATAAAACTATACTTAAGCTTGTACTGTCATATCTTTTAGGTTACACAGAACAGGATCAAACCATAAACCAACAAGCAGATAAATTACTAAAAAGCATGAAGTTAATTTGAAGAAATGCTAACCTAATTACTTAGCATTTGTGAGAAGTGTTGACTCATGTGCAGCCTGCTTGCTCTGGGAAGTAAGTGATCTCTTTGACTGGAGCGGATGGTTATTTTAAATATGGACTAGGTGGGATAAAATTCTTTAGCTGGACTGTATTGATTTTGATACCTAAAAGACAGAGAGGTCGTATAATGTTTACTTTGATGTTATCCAACAGGGGAAGGTTGCCAAACATTTATCATAACACTGTATAGCACTGTATACCTTTTTGGCTAGCCTTTGTGCATGTTGGCAGCGGGACATAAACCTCATGTCTTTCATTCAGTAGACTTTGAAGTTATTTATCCATTCAACTCACTTAAATAATCATTTACTGAATTATAGCACTTAATATTCCTAACAATAAAACAAATACTTCATTTTACTTCCTTTAGTGTCTTTGTATATCAGTTGTTTGTCACAAAATGATGAGAATACAAAGAGAGTATTCAGTGATTTTAGGCTTTAAACCTGGCAATTGGCAGAGAAGATTTAGGCTGTGAGCTATTAATGAACTATTTCTTGTGGTACTGGACTTGATTCCCCTCAGCCTTCTTTTGCCTACTGTGTGACCTTGAGCAAGTCACTTTAGCAGAAAGCACTTAGGAATTTGGACTAGGTACATTAATGGCCTACTGGACTTCCGCGGTGGTGCAGCGGTAGTGTTGTTGCCTCACAGCAAGAGGTTCTCCTGTTCGATTCTTGGCTGGAGTGTGGGGAGTGCCTTCTGTGTGGAGTCTGCATGTCCTCCCCGTGGTTGGGTGGGCATCTTCGAAAGACATGCATAAATGGGCGTGCCTTTGTTGAAGGTTGAATGTCGAGCTGGCACCTCAGCATTTGTGAAAATCTACTGCCAATCATTAGCGGACTGGAGTTCCGCTGTGGCGACTCCTAACCGGGAAAAGACAACAACAACAACATTAATGCATGTTCGTAACTACCATAGAACCTAAAGAAAACATTTAAAGTATTCTAAAATTGTGCCCTAAAACTAAATGACTTGTAAGCACAATAATTATTTTCTGCTGGAGACATAGGTTTATTAATCTTCATATTGCTCTGTGTTTCCCATTATAATATATATGTCATTGACTGTCCCTTCCTTCTGAAGACCCATGAATGTTCATTCCACTCTGACCATGTCAGTGATAAAAGCTTGAAAAGTGTAGACATTATGGCATTGGCAATGTGGATATAACAAATAAAACAGATCCTTCAGTAACAGTGGGAAAAAAACAATACAGGACAGTATAGCATAGACTGCAGTACAGGATGGAAGACTAGAGATTTGTGAAAATATAATCTGTGATAGTGGTTTACTGAGGGGAAGGTACAGTTGTGTAAGTTGAACTTACCACAGCAGTAGATGTTTGAATGATCACTGCTGCGATAGCCTTAGTTATATGGGTTAACAACCAGCCAGCCTCCAAAGCTTCAGGGCACCTTCAATAAGGCCAAACTATCAATTAACTCGAGCTAAGCTAACTAAGAGACAAGTTTGGGTGCAAAGCCTTTCAGAGCTTTTCTGCTAGCAGATAGAGGGAGGCTGAGCCATGAAAAGACAAGGCTAGGAATAACAAAAATAAATGTCCACACCCTAGTATAAAAACACATAAAAAAACAAGGGAGGTTGGAGGGAGGAAGTGGATACTGCAGCAGTGATCACTCAAACATCTGCTGTTATGGTAAGTTGAAGTTACACAGCAATACTATGTTCTTCATATTGATCACTGTTGCAGTAGCCTTAACTATATGAGTAGATTACCATAGCTAATTATATATGGGAGGTGGAAGGAAAAGGGTCCAGGACCCCCTTGAGAATGGCCCTAGCAAAGCATGATCTAGACCTAGAGAAGGAATCCAGCTTATAGTGCTTTGTAAAAGTATATACAGAGGTTGTCCCTTCTTCTTACCTTAACAAGCAGTGAACAATTGATCCAATGATCTGAAAGCATTACTTCTGTCAAGATAGTACCTGAGTTCCCTGTGATATCTAAGTTATGGAGTATTCCTTATCCCTCATTTTAGGTTCAGGAAAGAAAATGAGATGGATAGTTTGACTTAAACTCGAATACCACTTTAGGAATAAAACAAAGATTAGTTCTCAAAGAAACCCTGTCCTTGTGGAAAACGAGGTAGGGTGACTCATCATAAGAGCTTGCAACTCAGATACCCTTCCTGCAGCAGGCAGAGCAATCAGTAAAGCTGTTTTCCATGTTAAGAGCCTCAATTCAGCCAGATTAGCTTGTTCAAATGGAGCAAGTGTTAGTTTCTCTTACACAAAATTGAGATCCTAAGGAAAGGCAACCAGTTTACTTGGAGACCTCGTATGCAAAACGCCTTTCAAGAACATTTTTGCATGCAACAGCCTTGAAAGAGGAGGATCCATGGACAGACAGGCTGAAATGGCTGATAAATGAACCTTGATAGAGAAATAAGAAAGTCCACAAGATAGTAACTCACAAATATTGTAAAACCAGTAAACAACTAGTCCTGGATATGTGCTGGTTATATTTTTCGCTCCAACTAGAAACCCTTTTTCCATTTGTTAATATATGATTTTCCAGTAGCAGGCTTTCTTGCCTCTATTAGTATCTGCTGCATGTCCTCAGAAAACAGGTGTCTAAAAGGAATTAAGACTCTATCATCCAGGCAGTCAATTGAAGATAATTGATGTTGGAGTGTATCAAACACACCTGTTCTTGTGTGAGTAGATACATTCTATGAGGAAGCTTGTGTTAATTGCTCCTGGCCATTTCTAAAAGAAGGGAGAACCATGGTTGTGTAGGCCAGAAGGGAGTCACCACAATGATCTTGAGGGATTCCTTCTGAATCTTCAGAAGTACCCTGGATATTAGTGGAAAGGGTGGAAAGGCATACAGGGACATTCCTGTCCAAAGAAATGAAAAGGCATGTGTCTTCCAGGCCTTATTGCATTGAGTGCTGGAACAGAATTTTGCCAGTTGATTGTTCAGAGAGGAGGCACAGAGGTCTACTTGAAGTATTCCCCACAGATGGATCAAATCATGGAAGACCCCCAGATCTAATTTCCATTCATGAGGGTCTGCCCTGATCCTGTTGAAATTGTTTGCCACACAGTTTTGCTCTGATGGAATGTAGAATGCCTGTAGAGTGAGATTGAACTGGTTCCCTCTTGCTTGTTGATGTGCCACGTGACTGTGGTATTGTCTATAACTACTAGATGAGGTCCTGGGGAATAAAAATGTTTCAAAAAAACTGAGTTCCTTGATCAGGGCAAGCTTCTCCTTGATATTTATGTGCTTGCATCTGTCCTTGATGTTCCATACCCTCTGCACTTTTTTCTCTCCTGAAACTGCTCCCCAAGCAAAGTCTGAAGCATCTGTGGTGACAGACTTCTTTGGAACAGGGAATGAGAAAGGGAGACCTTGATTTAAGGATATCTGTTGTCTCCACCAAGTAGTTTCTCATCTGACAAACCCCAGTACTGGGATCTGAAAAGATAAACAGTGTTGATGCTGGGACCAAAGAGATTTCAGATACCACTGTATCTTTCTTATGTGGAGTCTTGCTGGGGGTATTGTGGGAATCGTAGATGCCATGAGACTCACATTCCTGAGGTATTCCCTTGCAGTGACTGAAGTATGAGTGGAAAACCTTAGAAATAGATTTAAATAAAGATCTGTTTTTTTCCTGTGGAAGAAAAACTCTTTCAACTGAGTTGTCTAGTTGACATTCCAGGAACACAGTCTTGTGTGAGGAAGTCAAGAAAGACTTTTTAATATTCTCTTGGAATCCCAGCTTGTGCAAGAGATCTCTCACCCAAGAGGGAGATTCCTGACATTTTGAAAAAAATCTGCAAAGATCAAGTCATCTAAATAGAGAAACATGTGGATATCCTGTAACCTGCAATGAGCTATAACTGGGGCTAGACACTGTGAGTACTCTTGGTGCAGTGGATAGTCCAAAGGGTAAAGTGGAGTACTGATAATATGATCCAGACACAAAAAACCTTAAGAAACACCTGATGTCTGGATGAATAGGAATTTGTTGCTAAGCATCTTTTAAGTCTAGTATTACCAGGAAACTTGAAACAGGAAGAAGAGGCAACAGGTAGTGAAGTGACATCATTTTGAATTTGGGCATTATCACAAACTGGTTTCCAAGCATTTTCTTTATTTCTTTGGGACTAGGAACATCTTTGAATAAAATCTGTCTGGTTTTATCACTCCTTGGGACAGCATGTGATGAAGAACAGGTGGAAGCAAAACAGTCTGATCTGCAGGAAGAGAATTGACCCCCTGGAAAGGAGGAAGTTTCCTCTAGCTATCTCTAAACTTGTTAAACGATTTTTCAGAACAATCTGTTGCCAAAGAGAAAAATTAATATTCAGACTTTCTGGAAGAGAAAGAGGACCAGGGTAGGAGGGGGTCACATGGTCTCTTAAATAGTCATTCAAACTTGTCTGAATGTCCTTGGTTTTGAGAGGTTTGAAACTTCTTCTTGCAACCTCCTTACCATTTCTTCTTAAACATCTGTTTACCTGAATTATGTTGTGACTGTTTATTCTGTATTTTTTGCCTAAATCGAATGAAGAAAAAGAAAATCCCTTGGATAATTTGGAAAAGGAGGGATGAAAAATCTTAGAGGTTCTCTGGATCAGTTTGCCCCTTTCATCACACTTTTCGATCACCTCTGCAGGTCAAACACTAAATGCCTATCCAAGGGAGAATTTAAAATCTAATTTTTAACATCATCTGGAAGGTTCTGAGAATGCAGCCAAGCAGACTGCCTTAAAACCGGACCAGTGGCCATAGCCCTGGAAGAAATACACACACTGCAAACCTGTGCAATAGAAGAAACTAAGTTATTCAAAGCAGATTTTTCTTCACAAAAAGAAACTGTTGATAAAACAGTCTTCATACTTTCACAATGACAGAATAAACTTTAACATATGAACCTGACAATCTAAAATTCTGAAATTCAATGTTGCAGAAGTATATACTTTTTCCCCATACATATCAATAATTTCGCATCCTTATTAGAAAGAGTAGGACTGGAATTGCCTAAGTGCTTAACAGCAGATGAGTCAACAAAGGCTATAGCTGCTGGGTTTGGTTTGGGAATAGTGGATAAAATGTAAAAGACTGAGGAACTTTATACATCCTATCTGCTTTTCTAGTGACAGCTGTCTGACAGTCAGGAAAATTGCAGGCAAAAGACACAGATCCTCTAAAACAGATGACAGGAGGAATGGGTGTAAGTTCTGGAAAATCTTTCTGTAACAATTTATAGTATTTTTGAGGGGCTGAGAAACCTCAGTGTTTTCTCAATGAAATCACTGGACCATTCTAGCAATAGCCTCAGAGAAAGAGAAACTCCCACAAGGAGAATCAGAAAGAAAGATGTCCTCTGAGTCTGAATCAAAAACCCTGAATCCATCCCTGCATCTTCCTGTTCAGATTCAGAATCTTGAATCTCTTCAGAAAAGGAGGCATCCCTCTTTCTTTTACTGAAACTGCTCTACAAGAAGGATCAATAGCCTGAATCAAAGCCTGAGCCAGCCCCAGTAAACTACTCCTGTCCAAAGAAATTTGAGGAGGAGTAGAAACGTGCTTGATTTTTCTGTTTTTTTTTTATATAGGAAAAATGGGGTAACTGTGCTACTAATGGCATCGGCTGCTTCCTCAAGGAAGGGCACAGCACTGACACAACAGGCAAACCTTCACTGTTCCCTCTCTCAGGACAGACAAGAGTGGGTTCTCCCTTGCCCTCTGAGGATACCCAAACAGCTGCAGAGGACGTGGCTAACCTCTGGTCTATAGTGGCTGTAGGGCTGTAGATTCTACAACAGAGGGATCTGGGGTAAAAGATGAGTGGTCTAAAGTACAACAAATGGTCACAGCAGAGTCACCCACTTAAGGCTGAGGCAAATTCCTAGCTTACTGTAGTGAGAAAAGCTGTTTGCTTAACTTTTTCTTTTTGTGTCTGGAAGAAGAACTAACTGTAGGAGTTACAATCTGTACCATGGTCAAGCCAAAAATGGTGCCTCTATCCTAGGGAAAACAAGCAACAATGCCAGTAAAACTACTAGTCCACAAACATTTTTTTACAGGAAAAAGGCACAGTAAAAAGCACTTTAAAACACTATGGCAGCAAAAAAGCACAGTAAAAAGAACTTTAAAACACTATAGCAGCCCCACAACCTTAAAATAAATACAATTTCTCCACAGAAAATAGTTTATCAGTTAGATTACATTACTTTTAAGCTGACAGAAACAACAAGCACTCGTTATTTTATTTTACATTTGTTGACCGGGAAAGCCCGACTAAGTTCCACAGATCCTGTTTTCAGCGGAGACCTGGGGAGAAATGCTCCAGAAGCATGTCTTTAGAATGTGGGAGGAAACCAGAGTACCTGGAGGAAACCCACGCAAATGCAGGGAGAACATGCAAACTCCACACAGAAGGCACCCCAGCCGAGAATCGAACCAGAGAACCTCTTGCTGTGAGGCGACAGCATTAACCACTGCACCACTGCGCCACCCTGGTTAAAAGTATGTTACAGTCTGGAGACAATTCATTAAAACATAACACTTATAGCTTTAAATAACTTTCCCAAAGAGGAAAGTAATAAAACACCAGTGAGAAATAAGAAAATGAAAGTTTTTTTTTCATGAAAGGGACCTTATCTACCCAGCTAAGGAAAGCACAAACTGACTGTTGATCCTCAAAAGCCTCGCAGGAGCATACTCTTTTGTGGCAGTAAAGCTCTGAAGGGCTTCACACCCAAATTTGTTTTTTAGTCAGCTCTGCTTGAGCTGTTTGATAGTTTGGGCACACAGAAGGTGCCCTGAAGCTTTGGAAGCTGACTGGCTGTTATATCCTTGGCAATATATAACCCATACAGTTAAGACTACTGCAATGATCAATATGAAGAACATCCACATAGCATTATTATTTATTTTCTATGTTCCAATCTTTGTCTGTTATAGTAGCCAAGAAGTGGGATTCTCTATACCCAACACGGATGGAAGACAGGTGTACATCTGAGCATTTTTTCTGTCTCATGGACGTTACCAGCAGAACTTGGTACTGCATTACAAATGCTGGTGGCCACATATGTAGCTTAAACTGAATGATGATGTTACTTTCTAACTGACATGCTATAGTTTAATCTTGATAACTTAAGTGTTAGCATGTGGATATGTTGCTGACCTATGGTGAGAGGCTGTAGTGGTACTGCTTCACAAAGTGGGGGGAGGAGCTAGCATCCTGCACAATTTCAAAATGAAGAAACAGATCCATAATGGAATTTATCCAGAATGACACAGGAGACCTAGTTCTCTTATATATGGAACAGTAGGGGGTTGTTAAAAGGGAATCTACCTTCTGAGTCCTGTAGCATTCTTTGCAGATGTAACAGCCACACTTGACAGTTTGATGAAATGCATACAACTTATCATTATCTTGCTAAGGCACTCAACACTACCTAATACAAGGGACTAATTGATAAATTAATAGCATTATATGGCACTTCATACATAACTTAATAAATAATGCGAATAACACACTAGTTATCCAAGTGTGGAGGCTTGTAACCTGTAGGGGTTACGAATGTTGCTGCTCAGTGCCCTGTTCTGTGGCCACTTCTTTTTGGTCTAGTTTCCTCAGATATAAAAATAGCACCCACACACTATGGCAAACTAGATATATTGATATTTGCAAACTGGTTACTTTGGTAAAAGAAGCCGAGGTTGTCTAAGAGGATCCTATTTAGAAGCTTGACTTTTCAAAAAGTCGAATTTCATATGGTGAAGACCATATGATTAACTTTTCGGAAAGCTGAACTGCAGAAAACAAAAATCTACATTTTGTCAGGTGGCACACCCCCTGCCCCCCAACCCCCTACATATTATATACACTAACTCTGAGATTGCCCTACAGTGGGGAAAAGGGTAAATTCCCTGATCCCCACTGTACCGTAATCTCCTTTCAAAAGCTTTGACATTTCAGAAAGCTGATCATATGGTTTAGACCACATGAGATTCAACTTTCTGAGGAGTCAAGCTTTTGAATGGGACCTATTTAAGATGATCCACAAAAAACACATTGCACAGTAGTAGTGAAACCATCTTTATTGTCATTAATGCAGTACTATGAGACTCTGTAATTATGGCTGCAAAATGAATGGTCAGTTCACACAATGGTAATTAGCAATTTGAACTATGATAATTGTGTATGTACCACAGTCGGCAAAGCATATTCTGCAGCCCATTTCATTCTAAAGAGCAGGTCTAGTTACTTCACAGTGATCCCTGTCTTACTTCATTCTTTAGCAATCCGACTTATTAAATACAGTGCTGTGTTTTTTATCATTGTAACAAGCTACCTCAAAACAAACTTGAAAAGGTATGGTGATTCCTTACTAAATAATCTCAGGGTTGGAAATTTTAAATTATTCAGAAAGACTTCAAGAACGATCATGCTCCATTACTTATACATTACTTATAAATGGCCTCTGCTGGTCTATAAGGCAATATGTGATGCAGCTCTTCTTGAAAGTCTATGGCTGTAATACATCTTGAGAGGAGCTCTCCCTGATCAGAGAACCTAATCTTCTTCTTTCGGCTTTTCCCAGTTAGGGGTCGTCACAGCGGATCATATGTCCGCTCATGATTGGCAGAGGAGTTTTATGGTGTCGGGTTGCCAGCCTGACGCCCAACAGAAGGTTCACACATGCACACACTCACACCTAGGGCCAATTTAGAGTGTCCAATCCACCTACTGCATGTCTTTGGGATGTGGGAGGAAACCGGAGCACCTGGAGGAAACCCACGTGACCACAGGGAAGACATGCAGACTCCACTCAGAAGGCACCCCAGTCAAGAATTGATCAGAGAACCTAATACTGAAAATAAATTTATTTCATTTTATTTATTTATTTTACAAAATGGGCGTGCCTTCATTGAAGTTTGAACGTCAAGCTGGCACCTCGGCGTTCGTGAAAATCTACTGCCAATCGTTAGCGGACCGGAATTCCGCTGTGGCGACCCCTAACCGGGAAAAGCCGAAAGACAAACAACAACAGCATTTGTAAACTGTGGCAAAGCACTAATCCCACAGGACCTATTACAGTCTCTTCCCTGGGTAAACACAATAGATACATGACATTATACACAGAGTGAATGACAAAATGCAATGTATACATATATTATATACAAAGTGAATATCACAACTAGCATACAAAAAAAAACGCAATAGATGCATTAAACAATCCTTTCTAAGATTATGAAATGAGATTTCCCTCCCTATTAACAGATCAGTCATTAATTTCCTTCAAAGCTAATCTTAGTAATACAGGAAGAGCTTCTTGTGTTTGATACGGTGTCTGTAGAAGTGTGATTATACAGATGGAAACACTCGTATAGTAATATTTTGTAGAGGGTCTGACTAGCCCTGGAAAAAATAAACACTGCTCTATTTTTATGTTCATGATTTTCCTGTTCATGCTTTAGTGTGTGATGCAGTTACTCAATAAATTGAAATACCACAACCTCGACAAGTATAATGTTGACACAATATAATAAAAAAATCTCTAAGCTGTGCATGCACTGAGGCATAACCTCAGAGCATGCAAATAAAAGCATATTTTTTTGCAATGGGGCTGCCAATCCCCCACCCCCCCACCCCATACCCTACTAATTAAATATACCAACTCCAAGATTGCACAATAACATTTTGTGATCTTGTGCAAGTGTTGCCTAGCTTTCCTGTTGACCAAATGAACTAAGCAGGAACACTGACAACAGTTTGAACTGTTGACCAATTTAGTCAGACCCATATATATATATCTATACATGTCTACTATATATGGATACATAGAATACATGTGGCTGTAGTATTGAGATGTACAGTGTCTTATACTGTAGGAACATAGAAAAAGCCTTCTGATAGCAAACATGTCTACCAGTCCTACAGCACAAGTACTGTACGTATCTAATGGGAGCTGTACTGTTTGTTGCTGGCCAGTTATCAACCCAAAGAACGTCAAACATGCTGGTGTGCTGTTGTAGCAGTTATACTTGGGGACTAATGAGAAGGAGTTTTGTGCTGTTCTCACATTCTTCCTCTTCTCCGCTTATATATGCAGTTCAGGGGTGGGGGGCTTGCCCTGGCCTCAGGGAATTCAAGGAGCTTGCTCCTAATTTTTTTTTCTTTGAGACATTGGGAGTGTTTCGTTTTGACTAGTGATCTTCCAAAGTTTCAGACATTTTGGGCTCATATAATCACATTTACTTTATGTGATTATTCATGGAAGACCTATATCAAATAACAACTCTCCACATATTCCATTTATCTTACTTCTTATTATTTTGGTAAATTATATTTTAATTTATTGTATCTTTTATTATTTTGTAAGAGCTTATGTTATGTGTGAAAAAAGTGCAAAATATCAGAAAATGATTTTTTTCATATTTTCCCATTTTACACCCCCCCCCCCCCCCAGAATATATGTGTTAATAATGTTCATATTACAGGCAGATGTATGTACCTTGGCATCTTGTTTTGATTTAAAGTTTTTCATATTAGTTGGTTAAGAAATGTGGAGAAATTACTTAGTATTTTTTTGGCATTAGCAAAGAGTGAAGCATTATTCATTTTATCAGAATAACTCTTTCATCCACAGTACCCATTTATCTTGTTTTGTTTTGCTTTAAAGTTGCTTATCTTTGTTATCCTGCACTGGATGCATACAGGGATAGTCTTGACTATGGCCCATGTGACCAGAATTAGATTAATAACCCAGGTGCTTCATGAAGCTGGCCACGAGAAAGGACAGACCTGTTCTGGGGGATGGGCACATATTCAAGTACATTTTTGCAGTTGATCCCAGATGAAGGCTGGGGACATGCAGAAAGTGCTGTCTGTCATGGCTGGGGTGAAGTGTTGGGATAGGGCAGTGTTTTGGATGAATAGCATGCAAAGGCATGGAGGATATGCTATGGGCCTCCTTGCCTGCCATCTCTCTGAACTGCATGCGCTCACACAAGAAGGGCAGGGACTAGGCCTTACAGGTAAAAACACTCCCTCAGTAGCAGTATGATGCTGTTCCAGTTTGTCTCAGATTTTGCACTGTTCCCTGAACATGGTCAAAGTCACTCCGGATAGCAATCTTTCATATATCATCAACACCATCTTTGTTGACAAAACACCATATTTGTTGACAAAATTTGCAATGTTCCTCTTCTCTGGGTGTAGTCTTAGCTGGTGGTAACATGATTTTAAGTACAGTTTACTAAATACTATAGAGTCACTCAATTAGCATTTTATATCACATATTTCTGGTAAAAAAACCTCTTTCTCTCTGTATTGCTTGATTGGCTACCTTTATATTAATAAGCCCATATGTTCATAAATTTTAGATAGTCTTTTAGGTCTGAAGACTGTCAAGAAACACTATGATTCCAGCAAATCTGGCTTAAATACCAAGTGACCAAACATCTATCAATATTGATTTCAAATTCAGTTAAGTTTCTTGATTGCCTGATATAGGAAGGAAGTTTATTCCACAAAACTGGTATTTTGACTGGAATAAATATTTGCCTAATCTTTGTTCTACAAATTTTAAACAAAGTTTAAAGTCATTATTATGATGCTTTATGGATCCCATGTGTTTTTTTGGGAGTCTACTTGAGCAGACAGAATTTTCACTTACCCAAATTTTATTTTGTCAAGATGATAAGACTGAATTGTCACTAAATTAAAACTACACACTATCAAAATTTTTAACTGGGAAATGGGACACTTGGCCAACAATAAAACTGAATATATACCGCACTATGTCAAACCCACCCAGGAAGGGGGGCTGCACCCCCACACCCCCAGATGTGGGGGGTTGCACCCCCCCCCCCAACTGAATATACCAACTTTGGGATTGCACTACAGTGGGGAAAAGGGCTAATTTCACAATGTTGGCCAAGTGTCTCATTTCCCAGTTAAAAATTTCAGTAGTGTGTAGTTTTCATTTAGTGATATTTTAGTGTTGTTGTCTTGGTAAAATAAAATTCGGGTAAGTGAAAATTCAGTCTACTCAAGTAGACCTGTTTTATCAGTGTTAAGCAAAGCTTGAATGAAAGCATTATGAAATACCTTGAATGTTTTAATAAACATATTACAGAAATAATGAAAGTGTAAGGGAAAATGTTTATTTTTTTTCCATTTTTCTTCATAACCCAAAAGGAAACTGTAATATTTTTGATTAATTTAGGTTTTACACTTTCTAAATTTTTAAGGTGACCATTCCTAAAAGTACAGAATACATAAGTATATACCAGTAAAGGTCTAACATAGGATATATAACATACAATTAAACAACTGGTATCCCTGATAGAGAGATTTTTAAACATTATCCTCAAATGTTTCATCTCTTGGTTATATATAGCTTTAACATGTTTCCCAAATTAAAATTTGTTTCCAATTAGCATTTCAAGGTCTTTGGAAGTACTACCTTCAAATAATTGAATACTATTCAGATAAATTAAATAGATGATCAATTGCTTCCAAAAAAAAAAACACGACACAGCAATTATCTGGAATAAAACTCAGTCCTATAGATTTACCCTACAAATATTTATTTATATTTTTTATTTTTTTTAAATTTTTTTTTTTATTTTGCATTTGTTGACAGGGATAGTCCGACTGGATATATGTCCATTTTCAGCGGAGGCCCGGGGAGAAAAGCTCCACACATTAAAAACAATTACATTCGCAATTAGCATGAGAAGTACAAGTACAATTATTATTAGTCATAGCTGAATCTTAAATGATTACAGACAATCAGGTAGAAGCAGATAGGTAATACTTATAATACGGTTATATATGCTATAGTATAGTAGGAGTTAGTCTGGATTCTGGCAGGGACAAAGCCAGTGAGTCATGAGATACTTTTTGAGATTTTTCTTGAATTGGTTTAGTGATGGTTTTAGTGTTAGATCAGGTGGAAGAGAATTCCATATTTTGCTTACCGAGTTGGAAAACAAGAAGTCACCAGCAGAGTTGTTAGCTTTGAGAGTTTGAATTAGTAGCTTGTTAGAAGAGCGCAGTTGCCTGGTGTTCTTGTAGAGTAAATTATGTTTTTAAGTGCAGGGGAATTATCTGGTTGGTTGAGAATTTTGTGGGCTACTACAAGTTGACTGTACTGAAGTGAGCTAGTCAATTCTAGCCATTCTAGAGATTTGAGGTTATGGCAGTGGTGAGTTCTGTAAGTGGAGCCAGTGGCAAATCTAGCAATGTGATTATAACAGCATGAGAGTTTGCATAGCTCAGATTTATTTAAGTTAGCAAAAATGGAAGAGGCATAGAAAAGGGTGGAGAGAAGATGAGTGCCGGCAATGGCAGTCCTAGCTAGTGGGGTAAGGAAAGGTTTATTTCTATGTAGGGAGCCTAGTTTTCTATTAACCGTTTAAATGGTTTGATTGATATGCACATCAAATTTAAGGTTATTATCAATAGTTACCCCTAGGAGTTTAGTATGGTTATCTGGGGAAATAACAGTTCCATTATTAAAGGATATTGTAAAGGAGAATGGTGTGGACCTGTGAGTGAGGGAGAAGTAGTTTAGGTTTTTTTGGGTTGAGGAGCAAGCGACGGTCTGAAAGCCAGTTCTCAACTGTGTTAAATGTTTTCTGGGATAGCGTAAGCAGGTCGGATGGGGTAGGGGCTGTGCAGATCAAGGTGGAATCATCTGCGTATTGTATACATGTAGCATCTGGAATGGTGGAGTGTAGGTCATTAATAAAGATCAAAAAGAGAAGAGGTCCTAAGATAGAGCCCTGGGGAACTCCATGGGTAGAGGTAGTAGAGTAGATAGATTACCCTCCCATATGACAGCCTGTTGTCTGTCATTCAGATAGAATTGGAACCACTGAATGGACTGGTTATCCAGGGAGATAGACTTCAAAGTAGCAGTAAGTAGTTGGTGGTTGACCATGTCAAAAGCTTTGGATAGGTCGAGGAATAGGGCCGAGGATAATTTATTATTATTACGGTTATTGTTTATGACATTGGAAAAGGAGATGAGGGCAGAGGAGGTACTATGGTGAGGCCTAAAGCCATGCTGTGAGCTAGCTAGCAGATTATTATGTAGGACATGGTGCAAGAGTTGTTTGTGAATACATTTCTCCATTATTTTGGCCAGTGGTGAAAATATGGCAATGGGTCTGTAATTTGATAGTTCTGTAGAATTACCACCTTTATGGAGTGGTATGACATGGGAGGTTTTCCAGATGGAGGGGATGGAGGCTTCTGCTATGGTTCTATTGATCAAGATTGAGACTGGGTAAGCAAAGACGTCTGTGGCTTTTTGCAGGTACTCTGCGGGTAGTTGATCTACAGATAGGGTGGTCAGTTTTAGTTTTTTGAGTAGGGAATGAATAATTGAGATAGAGACTGGTTGGAGTCTTAACGGGAGGTGGGTAGCGGGTGGGGTTATGATGGAGTTAGTACTTGTGGGTGTTAGCTGACTAGCAAAAGACTGGACAGTCTTGGTAAAGAAGCTATTAAAAGTGTTGGCGATCTCTACAGGAGATTTATGGGTAGAGGTATAAGGGGTGGGAGTGGTGGATTGTCCTGGATGGAGGAGTTTATTTATACCTGCCCAAAACATTTGAGGTTTATTTTGGTGTCTTTGTTGAAGATTATGATAGTATTTTGTTTTGTCTAGCAGAATGGATTTTTTGTGTCATTACGAATCTGCCGATATCGTAGATGGTCTAGAGGGGCTTTGGTGCCATGCCAGCTGGCCTGTATTTTATTTCTAAGTTTAATCTTTGCTTTGGTATCCTTCATAAGCCAAGGTGCAATTTTAGCTTTAGTTCTAATTTTTCATGCGGGGGCATGTGAGTCAAGTATGGCAAGAAGTTTGGTATTAAAGAATATTACTGCTTCATCAAGTGGCAGCCTTTTTAGGATAGAGCAGTTACAAGCTTTTAGTTCATTATGGAAGTTGGAGGGATTGAAGCATTTATTATTTCTAATGGTTTTATGAATAGGCTGGTGAGGATCCTCAGTTTTATGCCTGATGATATTGGTTAGAGAGTGATCGCTGAGGTCATCAGGGAGGGTATCACCCTTATACTTATAGGGATTACTATTGATAAGTATCCAATCTAGGATGCTTTCTTTTTTCTTGGGTTTACTGATCCTGGTGGGGGAGGATATAATTTGTATAAACCCATATAGATGTATATGGTTGGGAGTGGAATCTAAGGAGTGTGAGTTCCAATCGATAATGAAATCTCCGAGAACAATGATTTCCTGAGGGTAGTTGGTAGTTAGCCAGTGTAATATATCTTCTAGGGTGTTATTGTTATTGCCTGGGGGAATATAGATACAGACAATAATTATATTTTTGTTTTTATTAATTTGTAGATTGGTGGAAAGAATTTCTGCGTTATCAAAGCTGGGTGGTGGAAGGGGTAGTCTAGTAACTTTTAATGTGTTTTTATAAAGTACAGCTACCCCACCTCCTTTTCTACAACATTTACTTCATATAATTATTAATATTTTTGATGTCTTTATTGTTGCTTACAGCAAAACTTATTTTATGATCCAACATAATTTATCATCAGAAAGTGTAGCAAAAACAATATTAAACAACACTGGGCCCAAAACTGTGCCCTGAGGTACTCCAAAATGAACAAGAAGATAACAAGACTGTATACCTAGAATTGTGATTGACTGTGTCTCTCCTATAATAAGTTTTTAATCCATCTTATGAAACGGGTATTAATTTTAGCTTTTTCCACAGCCTTTACTGTAGATGTTATGGAGCCGAATGCCATATCAAGATTAATTACTCCAAAGAAAGACCTGCATCATGCACTTTTAATACCTCTTTAATACCTCTCCATAAAATACAATAAGTTTGGTTAAAGTGGATGTACCTTTAAGCAAACCATAGTGAAATATATCTAAAGTTCCTAAAGCATTATCAGTATTAATATAGTCAATAATACAGCATTCAAGCACTTTTCCAAGGCTTACAGCGCAGTCCTTTATGGCATCGGTTCTACAACCCTTCTTATATATTGATGTTATGTTTGGTATTTTCCATGATTTCAGAACTAGATCACTACATAATAATCTATTAAATATTGGTTTTAATACTGGAGTAATGAAATTTGTATATTATGAGTTAAGACAGATGGAACAATGTCTGGGCCTGTCAATATGGGTCTTTTCAATTGACATAGAACATTATTGATATTATTACTATTTATGAATGGACAAAAAGGGTGCCTGGAGAAATAATATCATATTCATTTTGGTGATCTAATGAAACATGATCACATAAGGTCATAAAGTAATGATTAAATTAATTAGCAATTAATAATGGTTTATATATTAACTTTTCTTTAGCTAAGAGTGAGAAAACAGTATAATAATGTTCAGTACTGCATTTATTGTATATGTTTTTATTGCTAGCATAATTAGCTAACAGAGTTTCATAATCACAGTTTTTCTTTGAAATTAATATTTTCATTATTTTACTAACCTTATTAATTTCTTGGTTATTGAATTTATTAGGATAATGTTTATTAACTGTATATATTATTTGCTTTTTCTTATATGTTTTACTGGTATTTTAATCCCATCAATATGGGGAAGGCACAGGAATTTTTATTCAGAATATTAACAGAGGTTTTCTTGACACAATTTATCAACACATATCCTCACGTCTCTAGGCTTCTGTGGTTTAGGGGTATAGTTAATTGTTCATCATAAAACTGAAACCTGAAGCCTCCTGCAATACCTCAGTATTCAGACTAAAACTAAATGCCAAGAAGTATATAATCATATCCTTTGACAAGCAAGAGTTCC
Source organism: Protopterus annectens (assembly GCF_019279795.1). Lineage (NCBI taxonomy): Eukaryota > Metazoa > Chordata > Ceratodontiformes > Protopteridae > Protopterus > Protopterus annectens. Next base: position 410,525,094 of record NC_056732.1, read on the forward strand.
CTTGTAACTATCATACTGGCAACACACCCATGAAAATTGATCCTGTAGTTAGGGATCTGGGAACCTATGTTGACAATGAACTGTTCTTTCATCACCATGTATCCATTGTTGTAAGGAAGTCATTTTTCATTGCACAGCTTATATGGATTCAGATCCAGGAGTATAATCATTCCACTGTACTCAGCATTCATTAGGCTGATCATTTGATATAATACCCCTTTTAGTGTATACTTGTCCAAACTCTTATCCAAATTGGAATGCCAACAACACTTTCTCACTAAAAAAATCAAGGGGCTACATTGTAAAAACTATGCAAACCATCTTAAAGGTTTGTCCTTCTCAGTATCATTCAGGGTACTGAAAGGTGACCGTAGCCTCATGTATAGAGATTCAACAGACCAACAGACCATTTTGTATCAGACTCATTATACATTCACAAGCCCAATAGTATCATAAACACCCACTCACGGATTCTCAAAATCAATTCCGCAAAATGAATAGAACATGTTGTAGGTATATGTTTTGTATCACATAAAATGTATTTTATTTATTTATTTATTTTATTTTATTTTACATTTGTTGACTGGGATAGTCTGACTGGATATATGTCCATTTTCAGTGGAGGCCCAGGGAGAAAAGCTCCAAATACCCCTTCTATGGAGCCATCATCCACTCCATACAAAGTAAAGCACTCTTTTCAAATGTAATTTGGATGAATGGATGGGTAACCACAAATTCACCCCCTGTTTAGCATTCCTTCTTCATGGATAGGGGAAGCATGTAAATGTCCCATTATATCATTGCTTGGCCCAGCTTTGGGTTATTCATATATACAAAATAAGGGCTAAACACTACCATGGTTATATCAGGCTAGGCTACTTAAGATCCTTACAGATCAAGAGCCTAGTAAGTACCTATGTACCATGGATAAGGCTGAAAATCTTGTACCAGTTACCTTTTCAATAATGTAAATTTTTCCATTTTCTCTAGGTCTGCTAGATGAAAATTGATTCTTCTAGATGCACTGTGTGTACTGTTTTGGAGTCCATTGATAACTGGTAGTTCCTCATTATTTATTTGGCTTCAGAAAGTGGCTAAATTCATCCAGCATCTTGCTAAGCATGTTCCTGTTGTTATTGTTACATTTTATATATTTTTTATTTATTTGTATCATTTCTAGTTATTTTGCTGTGTGATGATTAAAGAGAAGTAAAACTGATCATTCAGTTACAAACTCAAACTCTTTTTTGTCAGTTCGCTACTTTTTAAAGTGGTAGACCTTTATTTTTTGCAAATATCTGTTATCACAATGATGACAGATTTGCCGGTGTCTGTTTTGTTCCTAACAGATAGGTCCCTTATCTTTACCATGATTTTTCACATTTAATCAGTGGCATTGTGTTTTATAATATACACATTGTGTGTTTTATATATATATATATATATATATATATATATATCTATATCTATACTGTATATGTGTATTTGTATATATCTATCTATCTATACACACACACGCACACACACACACACACACACACACACACACACACACACACACACACATATATATATATATATATATATATATATATATATATATATATATATATAAATCCTGCATTTACATTGTCTCTGCTGTCTTTTAACACATTTTTATATACAAGCGTCTGTTTTGCCTTCTTGTCTCTATCTTAAGTTTTGTCTATGTGCAGTGATTTGTCATTTCCACTATCTTTGCACACTCTTACAAAGTGTTTTTTCTTACACTTTGTGCATGTTTCATTTGCTAGACATAGGCCACTGGATGTTGTCATCCTTTGTAACTGTATACTGTCTTGATATTTTTGTCTTGTCATCACATCCCCACATATGTTTTCTGAGCTGATACATTTTATTTACTGTTTTCATTCCACGCACTTTTTCAAACATTTTTGTTACTGTTTGTTACTTTACCTCCCTCAGTATTCTTGGATTGCTTCTGTGATATTTAAGTGACCGTAGAAAGTCTACAGTTTTCTCAAATGCCTTATTGTGTTCTGGAAATGCCTTTCATTTTAATTTTCTTAAGCTACATGTCTGTAGTCTTTGTGTTTTATTTCTTTATGTATTGTATAGGAGTCAGTTTGTTGAAGACTGTTAACTCAGTGGAATAAATATGTGGACTTATGCTCTTGCACAGCAATTCTGAACAATACATTTCAAATTGCTTATTTTTTATGACTGGAAGTGATTGTCTGATTTTTTAACGTCTTTAAATTTGTCATTTGAATTTGTTATTGTCTCATCAAATTGGTAAACTTTATTTCATGACATATGTAATAGTGATTTTAGGCTCATCAGTGGATGTATTAGATGAATTTGGCTACCCATCTTTTGCACACATATGTTTAATGGTTTCGATCAAATAATATCACACTAGGTATAGGCAAGACTTATTTTTCTTTTATGTGCGTTCTCTTTTGCTGAGACTACATTATTTTTCAGTCAGTGTACTCTCAGATATTTTGAATGAGAGGAGGGAAAAAGAGCAATGCATAGTTATGTTCCATTCATATGTGTGTCTTATATACCGATTTAGAGGTAATGATATCTTAGAGAATTTCCCTAACAGGATAGAGCAACCTTGGAGATGAAATATATAAGTAGCAAGAGTGAGCAGCTGAGGAAGGAAAAACCTACTCCAAAAATGCCTTGATATTCATTGTTTTTTTTTTACTCTAGTGCTCACATTAGTTGTGTGACATTTAATTATGCAACCATTTTGGGTTCCCCCTTTTTGGTAGGTTTGCTGACTTTTTTCTATTTCTCAGCCCAAGTGCTTCTGTCTTTGAGAAATAGTGTACTTTCAACTTTTAAAATAACAAAGTAGATGTTTTTCATTTCAATATAAATTTAACACTTCATAAAACTCTTTGTGTTCATTGCCAGATTTATTGTTGTCATGTATGGGATACTTAAAATTATACAATGAATGGCCCTTAACATTCAAAAATGTGCATGCTGATTGGTCAGCTCAACCAGCATGCCTGTTGTAAAATCGAGAAGCCATGTCCAGGGTTTGGTGTGTAATGAGCTCCGAAAGGAGTTTGGAGATCTGCTACATCAGCTTGAAGGCCATGTGGTGCAATTAGAGGGTTAGCCTCCCCCTCCTGCTCAGCCCCCAGCACAGCCACCTTCAGGGCCATGAAGGTGCAGTGGGGACTGCCCATGGATAGGGACCTCAGTCCCACTGTTTCCATTTGGGGGCACATGGGCTTCTGATTTCCAAACACCCCTCCCCATCCAAGGTGTTTACCCACCCACATGTGTCATATACTTCCCCTGTATGCTGTCTTGTCTGTCTTGTCTGTCTTCCTACCCTTGCTGTTATACACTGTGAAAGTTGCTGGTGTTACAGGATTGGTTGCAACATACCCTTATTCAGGAATATGAAGTCAGAAACACAAATGGATGTTGCCATGTACTAATAGCAATTAACAGAGAGAATGCCACTGATATGTCAGGGACAAGACCTTTGTGGGGAACAGACAAAATATAACAGCCAATCCCCTGGCCATCATATGGATAGGCCCACAGTTGAGAGCTATGCAGACAGACTGCATTCCATGCAAAACTAGCATGTACACACAAACACTGTAAAACTAGCAGTATTCAATGCATAAAACAGCAATACTCACACACTGTCCCTAGGTCTGGATCCTTATACAAACATGTAGTTGGCTTGTGTCCACAAGTCCTGTTATAAGAGGTATTCCTACCTGCTGTCTGTAACACTGCTGCCCCCACAAATGAAGGATGTCATCCATACAGGAAATGTAAAGGGACAATGCCCACATGATGTAGTTATTTATAGTAGTGGGTTGCTATAACATTGGCTATTGGAAGAACTACACAGCTGCCTGCATGCAATTAGCAAGTGGGGAACAGTGATTGGTGCAGAGGCCATCACCTAAACATGAGCATCACCTACAAAAGCCATGCTTCAACCTATTTAAACAAGCTTGATCCCAGTAGTGGAGAGAGAGAGAGAGACACCAAAATAAAAAAAAACCCACATAAACAAAAACCCAAAATAAGAATTAAGAAACAAGAAGACATCCTGTACACAGAAGGAACCTGAAGATAAATCAGGTATGTGAAACATGTATGCATGTAATTGAATGTAGTACTTGGTCTGTAATAATCGGATAGATGATTATGAAAGATGTATATGTGCCATCAATACTTGCTGTAATGATGCCCTGCTGAACAAATGCTACGGACATAGCATCTGGCTCTGTCTGCAGTGAGCCATATCTGTCAACTGTGCAGATCTTCACAGAATGTCAAGATTTAGCCATCATAATGTTTGTTCTGTACCTCTAAACATCTATATTAGTCTGGAAAATAGCTGGAGATGGAAGTAATGAAGTCATGACAGACACATGAGTTTCAGACCCCACCACCTTCAGAACAGTCATGGTAATGCAAAATGTATCATGCTACAAACTTCTTAGGTTTGTAATAGGCATATCTACGATCTGTCCCTATATATCCCCCTTATGTTAGGCTTTGTCCACATGTGATGCTCTAAGAGGTGGATAGGTTGGGTCACAGCTGAAGAGCCTGACACACCCTGGGAAAGGACAGATCACATATGGCAACCACTAGAGTGTCTATCAAACAGTCATGTCTGTGCCACAGCTAGGACAGTTAATGGGATGTTGCCCATATCTATACTTTACCTGTGAATATGAGTATTATACATGTTTGTATTGTAAATTTAGGATATCTATATAGGGCATGAGCATAGTAAAGCACTGTTGCAGATGTGTGTGTTAAACTGCATGTGATATATTGAATTAATAACATTCATCTGTACAGTGTTCTTCTGGATAATGTTCACATTTGGGAGAGATATCTGGAGTCATTTACACATATACTTGTGTTATGGCAGCTATATTAATACTTCATCAAAACTGACTTCCCTATTTTGTCACCCAGTGATGTGGACCAATGACCGGACGTCCTGATATAACAGGATGAGACGTATGACTGAGCTGCAAGACTGTAAATACAGAATGCCATAATGACATAGAACACAAATGTATACCAGGTATCCCCTGAGTATGTGCATGTATGCGTATGTTCAGCTGAAAGGCACAGAAGTGATAACATGGGTCACAAGCAGTCTGGAAAATAGGATGTGCATGCTGCACATGTGTGTAATATCAGTGTCACTGCATACAACAAAATAAACTGTGTACTGCTACTGATTATTGCATTGCCATGACACTGATATGGGTACTACAGTAGGCATGCTTATCACGTAGTAATCAGTGAAGTGTACAACTGTGTTATGATCCACTGTCCATGCCTACCACTAACAGCTATATCAACACCCATATACACTAGATATCAAAGTGTACACACTCCTGTTGGAATGTCATGTCTGTGTGCTGTATGCCAATTAGACCACAGAAAGCCATGTCAAAACATTTCTCACCTCAAATGTGACCCATAACCTGTACATTTCTATTGAAAAAGAAACAAAGCTGTTTCATGAAAGGTGAGCAACCATTGCCAAGTGAAGGTGTGATATGACAGAGTACAAACCAAGACAAATGGATGCTGTAATCATCTCAGCAGGTGCTTACACAACATATCAATGTAAGGGTGTGCACACACATTCAACTGCCTTACTGTACTGAGTATTAATTCCCATATGTTTCCACAGGACAGGTTAGTATGTTCCCTATTGAACTGAGCAGGTTATAAGACACATCACAGGTGGGGATTGTGTTGATGTGCTTTTGTGGGGTCATGTTCCAATTGCACAAGTACCATGCATTGTAACCATCCACATGGAAGATGGCCACGGTCTTCCCTCTACACAGAAATGAATGGTGAATAGTGGATTATGCCATTAACATTGGGAGAACTGGACAGGTCAGGGCCAGGAGTGTAATGCAAGATGTCAAAGCCATGATAGCTTACAGTGTTATCATATAGTCTGGATTATTTGCAAGTAATATCCACTGTTGATGTGCATGTGGACAACCGTATGAGGTCCTTTGACCTTTTTTCCTGTTCATGTCTTCCAGGTACAATGTCTGGGGAACGTCTGCCCACATTCACAAATCTGGAAAATGATGCAATCATCCAATATCTCATCATGCATCATGCCATCCTCTTTGGCCGCAGAGCCTAGGATCTACAGGAGAGGACCACCTGTGGAATGAGCTCATCCACAGGGTAAATGATGTCAGCCTGCACAACCAAATTTATGAGCAGGTGCGGCATTGCTGCACAGATCTGATCTGCCACACCTGTCAGCATGCTGCTGCAGTTAGGAGGGACCAGCTAATCATGGGGGGGGGTAATGCCATCCAGCCCCCATTAACACATGCTGAGGAGCTCCTCCCCAGCCTTGGGGAACCCGCCCGCCAGCCAAGCCAGCAGGCTGAAGACAGCATTGTGGAGGTGGGTGCCACCCACACAATGGATAAGGAGCATGCAGGTAAGGCCCCAGGGCACATTACTAGACCACTGTTGCTTATCCATTTTCATCTGTAAAATATCTGCATGGATATGTCAGATAAGATAGTCTATTGCTGCAGTGCAGTTATGAATAGATGTGCATAATCTCTAGTATTGTGGGTTTGTACTGTTGATGTGCTGAAATGCTGCTCCCACCCTGTACCAATGCCACAGGTGTGGCTACTGACATCTTACACAACTATGTAGGTCCCTCTGGTATACAACTGGGGCAGCAGCCTGTAGCTGGTGAGTATGGAGTTGTTTTGTTCAGGTTTGCCAATACACCGGCCATGTTATGGCCATGCTATTTGCCATGCACACATTTAACACACCTACCCATAATGCATGCTGTACATGTTCAATAATTGTTGGTGTTAACTGCACTGCATCACAGTGGTCACTATGGTGGCATATCTGAAGGGTATGTAAGAGTCCTGCAGTATATGTCACAACCAGTCAGTGCAAGATGTGTGGACATAGACACATAATGGTGGGGCAAATGGCCTACAGTAGGGACATGTCTGAAACATTGCCCTTATACAATGGCTACAACTGTGTATACACCACTATTACAATGACAACTGTTCCTGATATAAACAACTGCAAATCACAATACCACATTCCACACCTTTTACAACCTGTAATGTGATCCTAACATGAGCAATGGATGTGTAATATGGAATCCTATGTTAGGACAACAAATATGGGGAATACATACCTTAACAAACACTGGAAGCATATGTGTGCATACACTCCAAATAACATATTGTGGAAGCAGCTTGTGATGTACTGACAGCATTCACTCTTCTTGAGTACACAGCTTCCATCAAGTACAGGGCCTCAATGTCACACCAAGTAATGGCCTGCTGTCCAAGATGTATGTCCATGACATTTTCCCACTCACCTGTAACAGAGGCAGCTGTGGCTTGCACACATCTTACAAACCATGAAATGGATCACATATCTGAAAGGTAGCACTCAGGAGTGGGAAAAGTAGCCTTACCTCACCATTGCATATATCATGGCAAACAGTGCAGACAATCATGTATGTGTGTATGAAGTATGGGACAACATTGATGTAGAAAATAAACAGATGCCCATCTAAAGCAGATGACAAAACATGTTGCAAACTGGTCATGGAGGCTGCCCAGAAACATGCAGCAACACTGAGGGACTTGCAGGAATGTCTAGAAAGTACTGCCTGTGCAGTACCTGTGTCGACAATTGCCTGGATTCTGCATAAATGTGGCCTATGGGTTAGGGTAATTAGACGGAAGAGTTGTCCCACATGATACATCATCCAGGGCTCTCTACAGGTAGCATAAGCATAACATCAAGTCTTCCAAAGGCATGTGTTGCAATGTGTAATGGTGTCATGAGACCAGGGCTCAAACCTACAGACAGTATTCATAAAGATATGTGTGGTGCACAAGCAACACCTCACTCCACCTCAGGGCCACCATCCCCAATATTTATCTTGCTCTTGCCAGTGTACACCTTTAGGTTTGCTGTTCATTAGCTGGAATTAGGCCAGTAGACATGGTGTTTGTAATTTGGGTCACTGCAAAATAACACTCATGTGTGGCCCATAGTTGTCAAGCATCTGCAATAAGGCTGAGGATGGGAGGGGTGTCAGCTTGAAACACAACAGTAAACTGAAGCATACATCCAAAGCTTGCTATGAATGGCAGTATCTGAACACAGTGAAGGTTATGAATTGTGCCAGACATAACCCTGACTCTACAGCAATAGTGAAGTCACTGTGTGACCTCCAAGGGCTGTGCACATGAGCTGACCTTGCAATCTGGCAGAGTTGGGGGACATTTGTAGGGAAGACTGACCAAATAATGTCAAGTGAAGATGGGCCATGCTAGTTTACCCATTCCAGGAATAGTGACTGCTGTAGTTCACTTAACAGGTGCTTCAATGAACCATTGTGTTAAGGGTGTGCACACTTATGCAAACCACATATTGGTTGCATCTCATTCAGCATCTGCACAACTAACACATTTGTTTGATACTGCATTGGATTGCACAGGTCATATGTCACATATCAGTTGTGTGTAATTTTAACAAATGCAGTATTGTGGCCCCATGCATATCATAGAAGAGGCTGGCATGTCAACAAGGGTGTGTACACTCCTCATATCCACATTAAGCTTTGAAGGTTGTCAGTGTAACTGGATTTTATTGCATATACATGCACTGCTGATGATGAGATCTGCAAATCAAAGGACAGGCATTAATTACTGACATCAGTCCTCATATCATCCCAGGCATGTGTCAGACAAACACATAGGGGCTGTGAGCAACAGAACAAACATAACTGCCACACATATACACATTCAGCAATGGTGTGTACACTTGTGAGATATGGTGCACAGTACATGCCAGTGTGCTGTACAAGTGCACAGCAATACTGTGTACATGGGTGCAGTGTGTTCCACGGGAAGGGGCATCACCTACTAACACAACTCATCCATCACAGAGATATATACTGTTGGTAACAGGGATTAAGTATAGCTGCAGTGCATGCTGTTGAGTGCCATATGTCATGCATGCATGCTGACTGTTGGGTAATGAGAGGTCTATGTAATATCTTTGTGCCACCTCACCTGTAAGTGTGTGTGTGTGTGTGTGTGTGTGTGTGTGTGTGTGTGTGTGTGTGTGTGTGTGTGTGTGTGTGTGTGTGTGTGTGTGTGTGTGTGTGTGTGTGTGTAGAAATAAACCATAATGTACAGGTCTTAATTTACATTTCTTGTCTCCCCCTCACATGTGGTGAGGTGGGTCAGGGTCTCTACTGCAGACAAACTGTTAGTGTCCATACAGACTTTGACAATGATGATAGGCATAGTGAGGCATAGGCAGGATTGTCAGGGGCTGAATCTGTGCCATTGGTTGACATCCCACTTTTATCCACCCCATCCTCGCACACAGTCATAATGCCCATACATACCCCATCACCAGTGGCCATAGATGAGGGACAGTTGGCGGGTGGTGGCATGGGACAGGAAAGTGTGCTGACTATGGCAACTGTGTCTGTACACAGCTGCCATAGCCAGATGACCAGCAAGGTACCACACAGGCAGATGTACAGGGGTGCTCGTAGGAGGGCTGCTGGCCATCATGCCCCTGGCAGAAATGCCACAGCAAGTGTCACCAGACACATGTTTTGGACCATCATGGAGGCACAGGCATGTATAGAATATTACACCAGAGATAGTCTGAGGCTCCAGAGGGCTACTCTTCCTGCTGTACGTGACAACATCCGTGATCTTGCAGGTGCCCACCGTTATTTTGCAGAGGTGATGGATAGACGATTGGGTGAGGTGGAGGTCTACATGGACATGCAACAACTCACAGCCACTTCCGTAGTGGCAGTACCAGCACCAGCACTGCAGGGGGGTGCTGTCCACACCATAACACAGCAGGCTACGTGCACATGGTCCTGGCCAGTCTCAACAGGGATGCGGATCCAGCGGAGAATTGTCATCATCAGGGGAATGTAGCATATCTGGGCCTCTGCCTGGTAGTGCCTGTGGAAGCCTTGGCAGGCACAGTTCCCATGTCCATGGCAGGACATGGTGAACTGTACACCCTGCCATGTATGGTCTGCAGCTGTCCAACAAACTCCTGTATAGGGCAGCCACTTGGCAGAAATGTGTGCATACATATACACACACATCACCAACACAGCTAGAGCACCTCCATACCTACACACACACTACATCTGCACAGCCCATTTAATAAAGAACCCTCTAACCCACACACATGATGTCAACCAAATGGCTCAGCCTAGGCCTCTGGCAAACCCACAACACACCCTGTACATATGGTGATACCTGTGCCACATCCCTGTCATCCATATCATCAATGCAGGGACATGCTAATATGGTTCTGATGCACAGGGTGAATGTTCTAAGGTTTAGCAAAGCAATGCTGTTTAACGTGTTTTCAGCTGGAATGATTAATGCTTACACATCATGGTGTATAGCTGTCCAACCATGATGAATTATAGCTGTTATTAACACTGACTGATTGTGGTCACCATAAATGTATTCTGTGTTCTAGGTGTCTATGTGTCAACAGGATGTTGGTCTGCTGTCCTTTCCTACAAGGGGTGTGGCACTGTGGTGACACATTGACTGTGTCATATCCTGGGTACCGCTGAACACAAGTAACATGTCTGTATAACAGTTACTGCATGTGCCACATGGCTGATAGATCTCAGGGGTGTATACAGGTGAGTGCATGGTGGCTGACGTAAGCAGCTCTTCTACAGTGGACAATGGTAAGTGTACTGGGTGGCACACATGAAATGTTTGTGAATAACACACACACAGAGGCTTTGGTGTTGATGCAATACACAGAGAATACCGTTCACATGGATGTACTTCATTTTGCAGTGAACTCATTTTGGCCTATGTAATTCCACGAAGACCAAATTGCCAAAACATCACATCAGTAAAAAAACAGTCCGCCAGTTTAATGTCATTGACAATGGTACTGGCAGGGTATATGTCCTCTTCCCCAATGTAGTGCAATCCTGATGTTGGTAAACATAGGTGTGCTGGTGTGGGTGGCACAGACCCCCACTTTGGAGGGTGTGAAGTGGCGTAGAACAACACATAATGTGATTAACAACTATTTAACCTGTTAACATAAACTGTACAGTATAACAGCATACTAAGCAGGGGGATATGCACAACAATAACCCCAATGTGGGTGGCTGTGCCCACTCCAACCACACCCAACTATATATACCAACTCCAGTATCGCTGTACAGCTGTACATTGGGAAAGAGGGCATTTACACATCCACTACTAGTTTTGATGGAATGAATTTCCATAAGATGATTGCTTTGAAATGTTACCTTTTGCCAGTTAGTTCTCAGACAAATGATCTCCTGGGACATATATTTTCTGCAAACTGAAGTAGATCCCTTCACATACACACCCTTACTTGGCAACATTGAGAGTAGAACCCCTACCTAGGCACTTATTGCTACTAATGTGTTTGGCCTTAATTGCACACACCACAGGGTGAGGTGTGTCCCGAGTTTCCTTTTAAGTGAAGAACATCACCAGGCCTTGTACAGTATGGTAATGGGGAATGTACTGGGTGTTAATGAACAATACATAGTATGACATACTGTCATATACACATTGATAAACACATACAGTCATAGACACATTTGACAGACCTGGGTTTAGCAGTGCTAAGAACCTTGTCAGTGACTCCATACCATTACAGAGTTTTTGCAGACAGCACATGCATTATTGGGCTGGATAGTGTCATCAGTTCCCTGTATAGTTGATGGTGACAGCGGTCCTCATACAGTGGACCTAGGGACATGTACTGGGGGTACCATGGTGTAAAGACAGTATACCCAGCACCCACACCCCACATTAGATATTGTACTCACTGAAACCCATGATAATGCTCTGACATGCCCACAATCACACATTGACCAGGACTGCAATACAAACCCTTGGTTATCTAATCAGTGCTACTACAGGGATATCCATTTATTGCACATGCCACAGGGATAGTAGGGTGAGGGTTTGTCATGGCTCTCCTAATGTCAGCAACATCACCACCCCTTATAATGTATGGCAAGGTGTATTGTATTTGGAGAATGTGGCCTCAGAATGCTGTCTTCTACAAATATGTACAGTCACAAACAATTGCACTCTCATACACACACACACACACACACACACACACACACACACACACACACACACACACACACACACACACACACACACACACACACACACACACACACACACACTCACATTTGCCAGGACTCAGAGGGTAACCCACACCTATCTACCCATTTGTAGAACAGTGTTATGCTGGTACCGCAAGCTCCGGGTAGCTCATAGGGTGAAGAGTGTAACAAGGTACATTTAATGTCAATTACAGCAGCAGCCACTTCTAAGTATAGCAATGGGGGAGGGTGTAGTGGGTGAGAAGGTCCTCAGAGTATTTTCAACTATACGTTTACAAACACACAGACACTGTTATTCTCAGTAATGCACACCGGCACATTTGTCAGTACTGAGGTTCATAGGTGCAGGTGTTCCTAGGTGTGTACCAGGCTAATGTCTATGGAGAGATGAGAAGAGTAGGGCATGTGAGTACACTGGTATCATGCCATCTAACAATTATCAGCAGGCCATCTATCAACCGATGTTACTTGAGTGATCCCAGGGTGGCAGTTAAATTCAACATCCAATCATCTGGTTTACTCTTGCAGAGGGCCAGTGAGGTGCTCTAATTGACATGTATGCAACATATATTGCATAACATGGCCAGTGTCTGAGTTAGAGACCTGTACCCAAGCATGTTCTGTTGACTGTGGTAGTCTGGTTTAGGTATCCATGGCATGTGGTGCATACAGGGTGGGGTTTCCTAGCTGTGGCATTCATAACACAGCTGGGCAGACATGTCAGTGTCAGTCAATCAGAGATTGCCTGTAAGCAGCCAAGATGGATACCTGACATCTGCACATCTGCACAAAGGACAGAAATTAGTTAGCCAACAGGTTATGCATTAGGATGTATGTTTTGACAGACAGACGTCTGACACTGACAGGTATGCCATTACTACATGACAGCAGTCCTCAATGATATGTCCTAAACACATAGTAGTCTACAGTTAATATCAACATATCAGATCAATATCCAATAGGGGATACTTAAAAACATACAGCTCACACACCAAGAACATGACAGTCAGTAGTCAGAGTCCAGCTTTGCATGCAGGGGTTTATGGTTCCAGTACTACAATCTGCAATCTACTCTTACTTGGAAAAGCACTGTTAACAGTAGTATCGTAATGATACAATACATGCAAGTGTGACTGAATATAACCTGGGATACTACCCATGTATGAAACACATACAAAGAGAAAAGATTGTGGTTCTAGCCATGTATACTCAGGTGTCCCATACCGTATACTCATACCCCTTGCTACTGTAATGACAACATATAGAAGCATGTTATGTACATGGAATTAAATACACTTATTAAAGATGTCATTACCCTGCTATTTTATCAGACTGGAATGTGATCACTGGTTACCAGGGCTGAGGTTTGCTTAGCAGGTGTAAGCATTGCTTAAATGTAAATGCTAAGCAGATTTGCATACTGGTAAGCGAAACCTACACGGTGTAAGTGCCTTTTCATTTAACCATACATTAGCACCGCTTACTTCACGCAAACCCGCATAAAGCCACTTAAAGCTGCTCAAACCTGCCTTAACCACTCTGTATCCAACAGTCCTTGTTTTGCCTAGCAACAAAATAAACATCCCATGCAGGTCTTGAACCCGGGACCCGCTAGACTATAGTTACAGCACTTAACCACTAAGTCATCTGAGTTGTAAAACTGTCTGTTGCTTTTTCAAATATATCATTCAGTACATGTATTGAATAGTAGTGAACAACTGCTTTGACTACTACAATTGTTTACTACTTGTTAGTGAAAATAGCGTTGAATCAGTCATGTTTTTATATGTAAATATACACATATCAGATAAATATGGTGGGATACATCTGAGAAGGTATGGACAACACTCATGTTTACACATAACAAGAATATGGATATGTATATACATATGTAGATATATGTATACATGTACATACAGACACACACACACACACACACACACACATATATATATATATATATATATATATATATATATATATATATATGTGTGTGTGTGTGTATAACATATGCCCATAACATGTAGTGGAGTCATACCTCAGCACCATAACTCACAACCTCTTAGTGCAAGGGAACGTAATGTAAGTATTGCAGTTATAAGTGTAGAATGTTGTTACAGTAACAGGGGTTGTGTCAACAGACATGTTGTGCAGGAAGGCTCTTCTGAAACTGACATGTACGCCATCAGTTACTAACAGACATCATAAAATCATCATAGTGAAGTACCACACAAATTACAGTAATGATCTTGTGGAATACAGCAGAAATATGACCAATAAACGTGGACAGTCTGAAACAATCTGGTCAGTCCAGAGGTATACAGAGAACTCCTTAGTGCAAAATGTGTGGACCAAGCCTGACAAAGGGGATGTTTACAGCCATGAAAATGGGGATATATCACAAATACTGGAGTAGATAAGCTCAAACATTTGATGCATTCACGCCCTCCTGTCTGTCCTAACACATATTAACTGGTGGAGCAGAGGTCCCAAGCCCACATACTTTCCACTAGTTAGTGACATACATCTTCACAGCATTCCACTGCTTTTTCAAAAATACACAACACATATGGTGGTCAGGCAACAGTACATCTGACAAATATCTGGACATAACATCACACTAGGCAAATACACTGAGCTGCTAGGCATGTCACCAATCACTGTCTAAACTACAGGCAGACTGTCACAGCACTAACCCAAGTTTCCTATGGGGGAATACACATGTAATTGCAAATATAGCAGGCACTACGGGCATGTAACACATGGAGTAACAGATACCAGTGTGAAAGTGTATACCCACAACCAATCTCAACACAGTCACAGTCACATTATGGTAAGCCTAATCAATAGTACAGTGTATGGACTGTGTGAACTAAACATCCTCATATTTGCACTCACACACTAACCCTACATATACTGGCCCAATTCACAGTATAGTCTGATGCCTGACTGTGGTATGGGACATAGCTCAGTCTGGCCCTACAAACATATATGCTGATAGGGTACCAGAAACTGGAGCAGCATGCAACGTCAGACAGAACAGGACCAAGAACACTGACATCTACCCCAGTCTGTACACAGGCCAAGTTACACAATACTGACACTCTGTCAACAATCACCATAAGTACACAGACCTCACTACTGTACAGACTACAACAGAATATACAGGTTTTAGCCTCAAATATAAGGCCTCATATACATAACATGTCTGGCAGTCTGATATATCACTGGTTTATCAGGAATGATGTCAGTAAATAATGATATACTGTACATATGCACCTCTTACTGCATGACATATGGACAAAGGGTGACAGACTTGGGGGGACAGAGGCACAAACACAGGGCCAATATTGACATATTGCTGTGATAAACTGAGAAAATTGCTGGTGTAACAGGGTTTGTTGTGACATATCTCTTCTGAGGGATATGAAGTTAGTAACATACATGGATGTCACCATTTACTGACTGCCATCATCAGAGTATGCTACTGCATTTCTAAAGACAGAAAATGTGTGAGTAACATACCACATCTAAGAGTCCAAACTCTGGCCAGTCTGCAGATAGCCCTACAGGTGAGAGTTTCCTCAACCACATAACACTGTCATGTCAGACTTTAAATCATGCAGAACAGCCATATCCACACAAACCCTGTTAAACCAACATCACTTCAAATGCAGAACAGCAATACTTACATTCTGTCCCCATGTCTGGAACATCCTCCTCCTGTTTGTTGGCCTGTCTCCACAGTGTATGTTGTAAGAGGTATTTCCAACTACCCTCTGTGATGCTGTTTGTCAGACACCCACATGAAGTCCTGCTGACAGTGAAGGAAAAGGGCCAACACCCACATGAAGTGCTTAGCTATAGGAGTGTGTTTCCATGCAATTGGCTATGGGAATGATACCACAGCTGTTCCACATGCAATTAGCAAGTGGGGGACTCCAATTCATGCACAATCCATCATCTGATTATAAGCATTACCTACTAAAGTCAAGCTGCTGCCTATGCAAAACAGATGTATTTTTCCACATCCACCAGAGAGGGGGAGAGAGAGAGAGACCTAGAGAGAGAGAGAGGCAGAGACAGAGAGACAGAGAGAAAGGAAGAGAGAAAGAGCCAAGCATGTTTATGTATTATCAGTCGGTGGAGAGTGGTATCTGGGTATTATAACGGTTGCCTATATTGTTTACTAATCCATACTGTCACATAGTAATTGCACATGTCAATAGACATTTATGGCTGTGGATAGTCTACAACAACCTCTGCAATGTTTGACAACTGTTGCCCTTGTAATGTAGACATTGGGACATATAGGTCCTCAATATAATAATGTAGCAAAACCCAAACTGCAATGGATTCTGTCATTACACAATCACCCCAACACCCACAGAGGATACTGATGACACACACACACACACACACACACACACACACACACACACACACACACACACACACACACACACACACACACACACACACACACACACACACGCACACATTTACCAGTACTGAATTTCAAAGCCCTATCTGGCTATGTATTGCTATTACAGTGTTACACAGTTATCACATGAGCCACAGAGCTTACATGTTGGAGAGCTGTCCAAAAGTATCTTTGAAGGTGAGTGAGATCAGCAGCAGTGCTAAAGGAGGGGTAAGGGAAGTGTAGTACGTGTGAATGTCCACAAAATCACACACATGCATTCTCTCACACAGAGACACACATTATCACAGTTGCCAGGACCAGGATTCGAACTCCTACCTAACTAGTTTGCTACACTACAGTATTACACAGTTATTACAATCACCACGGAGCTTATAGAGTTGAAATGTGGCCAAAGGGTTATTTCAAGGTGATTGATATCAGCAGGCATGCTAAAATAGGGCAATGGGAGGTGTAGTGTGTGTGAATAGCCTCAAAATCATTCATCTCCACACAGACACACACACACACACACACACACACACACACACACACACACACACACACACACACTTGCCAGTACTGAGATCCATAGGTTCATTGCTTCACAGGTGTGTAGTAGGTGAATGGGCCTGAAGACTTTACAAGGCTAGGCCAAGGGAATACCTTGGCATCAAGCCACATGACAATAGTCCCCAGTGTGGCTCAGGGGTGTAGTCCCTGGAGTGGTCCCCAGGGGCGGGTACTGTATTCACAATCCACTCATCTGGGTTTCTATTGTGGGTGGCCAGTGATGTGCACTGCTTCCCATGTATGTGATCTATATTCCATAAAATGGACAGTGTCTGGGTTATGCACATGTCCCACATGCATGTTCTTTGATGTGTGGAAGTGTACTTGAGGTCTCTGGGGCATGTTGTGTGGACAGATTGTTATCTTCTGATGTAGCATTCCTGATCTCATTTGGTGAGACCTGGCTATGTAACTGAGGTTGTGATTGCACCTACATTGACAGTATGATACTGGTATTCAGTGGAGTTAGTGGTGTCTGTCCATACAGGGCATGTGTATAAGGCATGGTATTCCCTTTGTGGGGTACCTTTGCAGACTCTACAGTTGTTGCAGGCATCCAGTGGGGAATATGGCAAAAGGGCCACTGGACACATTTATCTGGCTACTGAGGGGATAGAACAGGGTGCCATGTCCTTTTACTTGCTGGATAACACACACTCAGCCAGGAGATGTAACACATAAAAGTACTTTCTGATGTCAGTAGTACTGTTGTGGTCAACAGGCATGTAGTCCACTGCTATCACACCGTGGTTACTATCTGGGAAGCAATATGCAGGGAACTACCACTATAGTGGTTGTTGCCTAGCCAAGTGTGTTTGTGTATGATACGTGGGTGGAGAGTGTTCTATGAGTAATAGAAGGGTTGCCTATATTGTTCACTAATCCATACTGCCACATTTAGGGCTGTGGATTGTACACCAACTTCTCTGGTGTTTGACATCTGTTGGCCTTGTAATGTGGACATTGTGACATATACTAGGTCCTCAACATAATAATTTAGCAAAACCCACCCCACAATGGATCCTGTTATTACACAATCACAGCAACTGCCACATAGGATACTGATGACACACACACAAATTTGCTAGTACAGAGATTCAAACCCTTACCTAGCTATACAGTGCTACTACAGTGTACAGCATTTATCGCACGCACCATGGAGCTTATAGGATGGATGTTGTCCCAAGGTACTTCTAAGGTAAGGAACATCACCAGCCCTTGTAAATACTGGTATTGGGTGATGTAGTGAGTGAGCAATCCCTAAAATAATTTTACCCTACACACACATTTGCCGGGGTTGACGTTCAAACCTCTATCAAACAATATTTTCGGACCATTATGTTATGCATTTAGCACATGCACCACTGAACTTACATGGTTTAGGGTTGGCAACGGATACTTCTAAGGTGGATGATATCTGCAGGACTACTAAAGTCAGGCACTGAGATGTGTACTGGGTGTAAATGGGGCCAAAACCTTTGAGGTAGGGACACACAAACACTTGCCATGGATGAGATTCAAACCCATACTTATGTAGTTATTGCTACTACATTGCTCCACATTTATGGCACATGCCATGGAGCTTACATGTTGGAGAGCTGTGCCAAGGTATCTTTGAAGGTGAGTAACATCAGCAGCAGTACTAAAGGAGGGGTAAGGGGAGAGTAGTAAGTGTGAATGTCCATAAAATCAGGTATCATCAAAAACACACACACTCTCTCACACAAACGCACACAGTTTCACAGTTGCCATGTTTCAGATTAGAACTCCTACTTAACTAGTATGATACACTATAGTATTACGCACTTATCACAAGCGTCATGGAGCTTATAGGGCTAGCACTTGGCCAAAGGGTTATTTCAAGGTGACTGACATCAGCAGGCATGCTAAAGTAGGACAATGGGAGGTTTAGTGAGTTTGAATGGCCTCAAAATTATTCATCTCTACACACACAAACAGCGTTTCACAGTTGCCATGCCTAGGATTAGAACTCCTACCTAACTTGTTTTCTACACTACAGTATTACACACGTATCACAAGCACCACATAGCTTATAGGACTAAGACTTGGCCAAAGGGTTATTTCATGGTGACTGACATCAGCAGGACTGCTAACATGGGCAATGGGAATTGCAGTGTGTGTGAATGGGCCATAAATCATTCCTCTGGAAACACGCACACACCCTCAGTCACACACAACTTTACATTTGACAGGACTGGGTATACAAATGCGAGATGAATACTGATTTGTCCTATCATGTTACACAGTTATCAAAAGTACCACAGATACTATAGGGCTGAGGGCTACCAAAAGGAATGTCTGCAGTGATTGACATCAGCACATCATGTGATATCCACCAATTGGATGTGTAATGGGTAGGACAGGCTTCATAATTGAAATCTCTCTGTCACTGTCTGTCTCTCTCTTCCCCACATCTCTGTGTTTGTATGTTTGACATATTATAGTGTGTTGGTCTTGAATATGTGTGAGTATTCCTATCCAATGCTTGTGCAAAGCATGAATGGTGTACAATTTGGTGTGTGTGCACAAACACCTGCGAATGACAAATGTACAGTCCACTGAGTTGTCAGACATGGGCTTCATTTCTCTAAGTGTAGGAGCATGCCCAGTTTGACCTTCTGTAGTGAGTGTGTGAGTTATTTCATGGGAAATACAAGATGAATGAAGCTGTGTCCAGTACTGTGGTCCGCAGCCTACATATTCTTGCACACTCATGCCATTCTGGAGGGTTAGCTGCAGACACTTGCTGATGGGTCTGTGTAAATGGTCTAGCACCTTGGTACTATAGTGGCTGAGGATCCCCTTCTTGTACATATATCAACATAACAGAATGGCCACATCCTGTTGTGTCCATACCTCTCAGCTGTACAGATTCATCCAGGTTACCCAGTGGCAGGGCTCATATATCTGGTCAGTTCCCCTTCAGATTGTGGTTTACAAGCAGGTTTGTATCCACCCATTACTGGGTTTGCAGGCAGGGATAGTATGGACACACATCAGAGTTTCAGACTTCACACACTCCATGATGTCCATGTTTCTACCCCCCCACTATGTTATTCTATATTCTTCCTAACATTAATCAAGCGATATCTGAGAAGTATCCCTATAGCTGGCCCTTCATCTCAGCGGTATTTAGGGCTTGGTCCACAGTTCATGCAGTAGGACATGGTGGGCATGCTACTGGGATTTGTCAACATGGCCTTGCATTTGTATTCTGTTGACTGTGTTATGTTGTTAGTTGGGATCCCATGAGATACCATACATTGGCAATACAGGTGAGGCACAGGCCTTTGACAAAGGACTATAGGCCATTTGGTAATGATGCAAGCCATCTGTAGCAGACCAGTGCATTCTGTCACTCTTACATTCCCAGGCAGTGAGCACAGTGGATTCCCCTGGGGTGACAGGGTAAGTGTGCGAGGTGTTAATGGCAATAGTTCCTGTCCATATTAATCCACTGGTATGGATGCAGGCAGGGTGCTGCTTAGAGCTAGGGACACAACTGCATGGGACGCCTCTTCAGCATGCTGAATTCTGTGGGTATTCCCATACAGAAGTGGGGTCATACTGTACTCATTCCCAATAGCAAGGCTATGACCTGTGATAAACCTGTGGCTGATGGTGGGGTGAGCTGAGTGCATGTGTGATATGGAAGCTAATTGCAGCTGACTCATAGATATACATGGGACATTCACCTTATGCTGCCTTGTGGGAAACATAGGCAGTCTCTCATTACTTCATAACTGTGCCTTTTGTGGTCTGACAGTGATTGGCCAAACTACATCAGTATTCCATACTACACAGACAACTAATGTGCTGCAAACCCGTATGTACAATTCCAAAGTTGTGTGCAGTTGACAGTTACATTTTATGTAATCTGTCTAGGATACTTAGGTTCATAGGTTCATAGGTAGGTACTAGGCTATTGGCCCTAGGGCCTACGTAAGCCTAGCCAACAAGGTTCCCTGGCTTACACCACCCAAGAAAGTTATTTTCCTGTGCCACTGTTGAGCAGAGACACAGAAGTGACCCCCAGTGTGTATTTCCTATTTCCCATCCACTCATCTTGAAGAGTGCTAATGAAAAACTTTGCATGACATAGATGGGTAGCCTGTTCCAGAGTATGGGAAGCCTCTGGGACCGGAATCTATCCCTCCAGCATGTCCTGTTTATTGTGGTGAAAACGTTTAGGTCCCTATAGTGTGTAGCTCGGAGGGATTGGGATTTCTTTAGGTGTAGCATGTCCAACAGCTCTGGGTTTGACATAGCTTTATAAGTTAGGCAGAGATCACCTCGGAGTAGGTGGTATGTTACGGAGTAAAGCTGGAGTTTTTTTGAGGTGGTCAGTGTAGGGCATTTGTTTGAGGCCAGTAATCCTCTTTGTGAGGCACTTCTGTGGCCTTTCCAGCTGCTGCAGATGTCTTGTGAGGTACATTCCAAAAGGGGCGTTGTACTCTATAATGGGTCTAATGAGTGTCAAGTAGAGGGGAACAATGACCTCTTTTTTCCTGGATAAGAATCCTTTTATAATGAGGTGTGCCACATAGAAGGACCTCCTGACTACTGTGGCGATGTGACTATCAAAGGAGAGACTACTGTCTACCTGGGTCCCAAGGTCTCTTATCACACATTCGGTGTTAATTAGATTGCTGCCTATGTGGTAGTTCATGGGTACAGAGTTTTTACCAAAGGGGATGGACACTGCACTTTTTGGCATTGAGCTTGAGGCCATGGCTCTGACACCAGGCATCTGTCTCAGCGAGGCCCTTCTGTAGGATGTCCACATCATTTGGTGACTTGATTATGGCTCCTAGTTTACAGTCATCTGCAAAATTCATTAGCCAGAGGCCTTCTGTGTTAGCCTGTACTTCAGAGAAGTAGATACCAAACAGGAGAGGTCCCAGGATGGAACCCTGTGTTACTCCACTTGTCACTGCTTTGAGGTCAGATTTGGAGTCTGCAACTTTTACAGTGTGGGTTCTGCCAGTAAGCCAGTTGGCAACCCATCTTGTGACATAGGGATTTATACCTAGTTTCACAAACCCGAACTGGGTGGGATCCAGAGTTTGGAGGTTACCAATGTCTTTGTTTATGAGTTCTATGATGATACGTTCCATGACCTTGCAGACCAGACTCGTCAGGCTAATAGGTCGATAGTTCCCAGGATCAGTGGTGGCTTCCTCTTTGTGCAGTGGGATAACTGTTGCTGTGTACCATTCAGTGGGCACAAAGCCTGATGCGAGGCTATTATTGAACATGGTGCCTAAGTGGGGAGCCAGTTAATTCTGAAGTTTGTGTAAAACTCAGCCTGGGATGTTGTCCGGTCCCATGGATGCTGTGTTTTTGACTTTAGAGAGTGCAGCTTTTACCTGCGTAGTTGTGATTACAGGGACTCTGCATTCTTCCTGTATAGATATGGGGCCTTTAGGGGGTGAGAGGGGGGGTAAAGTTAGCACTTAACTTATCTGCCAGGAGGTTGGCAATATCAGTTGGTTCTGTAATCTTCTTGCCTTTGTGCTGTAACTCAGAGCAGATCTGGGTGTTGCCATTGAGATTCTTGACATAGCTATAGAATGCTTTGTGGTTGTCCTTGGAATTAGTGGCAATTTTGTTTTCGTAGCTAGCTTTGGAGGATTTTATAAGCAATTTCAGCTTCTTACTGAGGCTGACCAGGGAGCTCCTCATGGGATTTTACTCTCTTTTGCAACAGTTTCTTCCTTCTGTTACACAGTTTGTTTATGGCAGGGGACCACCAGATTGGGTTCCTTTTTTTGGAGGATAGCGTCTTGGTTCTGTTTGGGATAGCATGATCCATGCACTCGTGTAAGCGCTTATAGAGTGCATTTGTGTAGGATTCAGCAGTTATAACTGTATTGTCCATCTGCATGGGTGTTGTGAAGTTCACCACTTCTGTCTTAAGAAGCATGAAGTTGGCTTTGGAGAAATTTTTTACTGTGGTTTCCTTAATGGGGGGTGGGGGCAGGATGTGGATATCAAGGGCGATTAGCTTATGGTCGGATCGGACCAACGAGGAGTTGACTTCAGGTGTGGAACACCGGTCACTCATGTTAGTAATGACTAGGTCTAGGATATTGTTGCCCCTGGTGGAGGTGTGGATAAGTTGATCCAGGGCATTGGAGTTTATGAATTCCAGAAAGTGTTGAGCTAAGGAGTTGGTACACGAGTAGTTTTCCCAGTTAATGGTGGGGTAGTTGAAGTCGCCCATTATTAGGGTGTTTGGTTGAACCCTAATATTTTCCAGTACATCAAGAAAAGAGGAGTGGGAATCCTGGAGCATGGTGGGGGATCTGTAGCAAGCTACAATTTGGATTGTAGTTTTGCCCAGAGTTAGTTGCACTTGGATAACCTCGGATGCATTATGCTGAGCAACTAGCCTGGAGGTGTGGATATCCTTAATGAATATGGACACACCTCCGCCTTTGGTGTTTCGGTCCAGGTTACACGGCTGAAAAGTGTGGTATGAGTTATAGCCTGGTAGTGCAGGGGTGCTCTTTGGAGCCTTGAACCAGGTCTCAGTCACTGCACAGATATCGATGTTCTCCATTTTAAGGAGTGCATCGAGTGAGTGCATTTTGAGATTTAGACTTCTAGCATTGAGTAACATTACCCTCAGTTTTTGCTTGCCTGTTCCTATTATGGTGGTGAATTTGTTATTTGAACCTTGCCTAAAAAAGGCACTATAAGGGCAGCAAGAGCCTTAGCCAGTATCCGGAATCCCAGGGGTGACAGGTGCAGGCCATCTGTGGCAAAGCATCTTGGTCTGTCGACCATGTCATCCCAAGCTGACAGATACTGGATCCCCTTAGGATGACACCAGAAGCTTAGCCAATTGTTGAAGTCAATCATTTTGTCCTTGTACTGCAGTGTCATTCTGGGCGATGGCAGAATGCTACCCAGGTCTAGGGTCATACCTGCCTGGGCTACAAGATCAGAGAGCTCTTCCATGTTTCTTTTCATGTAGCTCAGGGAGGTACATCTCAGGTCATTCACACTAACATGGACAATGACAGAGTCATATTTGTACTTGTTGTGGAGTGACCTGAGTGCATGGGTTATGTGGCAGATCCTGGCACCCGACAGGCAGCTGACAGTAACCTTCTTGTTTAGCCTGGTGAGTGGGACATCAGTGTGCCTGACTATAGAGTCACCTATGACTAGTGTGCTGGGTACGTTGTTTTGCCTTATTGGCTGTGGTTGAGTGGCACACTGAGTCTGTGGGCTATGTGTCATTTGGGTTGTGTTGGGGGATGGAGGTTGCTTGCGTTTCTGCTTTAGAGGTCTTCGTTGCTTAGACAGATTATTATTGAGAGCCTCTGCAAATGTTTTTGTGTTACTATGTGTGGATTTTGGTGGTGTAGATTTAGTGAAACTATGTGATGAGTGTGGTGTGGTGCAAATGTTTACCTTCTCCTCATGACTGTCAAGTTCAGTCTTGGTTGGAGAGAGCTTTATCTCCAGTTTGTCTAGATAAGTGCATCTCTCACAGGTTATAGTGTTGGGTGGTAGGAGGAGAGGGTTGTCTGTGTACATGAGGCAATTTCTACATTGCCTCAAGAAGCCCAGATTCATCAGATAGACAGGAGAGAACACTGGGAGCTGACCCTTGGACATGCCTGAATAAAAAACTATTTTCCTCTAGATAAGTGAGGAAAGTGAGTACAAGAGCTGTTTTTCTCTAAGCAAGTGAGAAAAATAAGTACAAAAACTGTTTTCCTCTAGGTAATGAGGAAGATTGAGTGCTATAGTAATTAGTAGCTTATTTAGTGCTTACAAGTTCTGAACAAGTGCTGAGCATGAATAAGCAAATTTAAGTGCTAAAACTAAGAATCTGTATCTGCACTAGATGAGTTACAGGACAGAAACAAGTGCAAATGGAGGCTTTCAAATCAGAAAGTTGAGAGAGATGGAAGAGATTGCCCAAACGGCCAAATAACTACAATTTTTGGGCCAGAACCACTCCTTATGTGGTAGACAGGTTACCTAGTGCTTACTACTCCCACTGATAAGCTAGAATACTCTCTTCCAACACAGAAAGGCTTGTGGGGGGCATCAGAAGCTTACATACAGTCCTGGATACAGCAAATCTGTATCTGGAACACTATTTACAGGAAAGGTAGGAAACAGGCTTACAGTTTTTTTTTTTTTTTTTACAGAAAAGTAGCAAAAACAGTAGTAAAAACAATTCACATGCAGTGCAAGCTAGCACACTTGAGTATGTAGCAATATTAGACCAAACACAGTTTAAAAAATGCAATTAAAATAAAAGGGGCTAAAAGCAAGTGCAGAAAGAGTTTATTAGGTAGAATGTGGTAAAGAGATGGGATTGGGGGAGTGGCCCAGATCAAATCTACTGTGGGGCGGGCAACTGTAAAAGCCACCAAATTGAAACTACAAACCAAAAATAGGGAAGAGTTGTGGACCAAAACAGTTTCCACAGAGATCTAAGCAACAACTAACAGTGCAAACTCTAAAACCAAAAAAATATACTCAGCTCTGTATATTTGCAGATCAGTCTCGCAGAACAGTGAGACAACAGTTTCAACAGAGATCTAAGCAACAATTAACAAACTCTATAACCAAAAAAAATATACTCAGCTCTGTATATTTGCAGATAGTTTGGAAGGCAGTCTCTCAGAACACAGGTTCCAGCAATTAAAATAAAATACAGAATACAAAATGAAATGCTCAGGTAAACTTCCACCTGTTTACTGTGTGTATGCATGGGCCTACATTCATGGCATGTCCATCTTTCAGACCGTGACAGATATTGACATCTGGACAGTGAGTATGGACAACTACTGACATGGGTATTGCTGAGAAGCATTGTGGTTGGCACTGCAGTTGTCGGAACATGGCCCTGTCATCCACAGTACTGCCCATAGGCCAATGAGACACAACCCTCCATGCCGACCACTTCCAGACAATATTGAACACACAACAACCTAACACATGAACCCCTGCATATTGTACACATGCAACAATCTATCCTGTAGATTGGGCCAGCTCGGGTAATCTGTACTCCACTGTTATTACACCTCACACTTACATGTTACTGCATTTCTACATATGATTGTGGGGGTGGGGGGGGGGGCACCCCTGACGACTTTAAACATTTGCTATGACTGTACTGGTATTTTAGGTACTCTGCTGGCTTCCATTTCATTTTGTATTCTGACCTATCATGCAGACTGGAAGCATATCAGTAGAGTAGAGATCTTAGGTTTCATTGACCTACATTTCAGTTTCAGACTTCTTACCATTCAGAACTAACATACAAATGCCAGACCTATTGCAGTCTGTCTG
Source organism: Protopterus annectens (assembly GCF_019279795.1). Taxonomy (NCBI): domain Eukaryota; kingdom Metazoa; phylum Chordata; order Ceratodontiformes; family Protopteridae; genus Protopterus; species Protopterus annectens. Next base: position 410,551,694 of record NC_056732.1, read on the forward strand.
TGCAGGTCTGGAGGGGGGCTGTTCACCATTGCCATCAGTTGGAGGCCTTAGCCCAGCCTTTCTTTATGGTCATCTACACCTGTCATGCTGGCTGTGGCTGGTGGTGGGTATGTGAGCCTCACTGACATGCATGTGTGTGTCACATTTGGGCCACCACATGTACTGCAGTGGGATTTTTCACCATGTCTAGTACTGTCTAGTATGTTGACACCAGTATTTATTATGGATTTCATGCTGCCCATATAGGTGTCCACTATATGTTGCCATCCCATTCACTCACCCGATTCCCTTGCATGCTCACGTCCATACCATAGATACAACTATCAGAACATACTACTCCATTCAGCAATTGATAGGAAGAGTGACTTACCTTCTGGCTGTGATAGTATTGAGGACGGTGCTGGAGGTCTGACTATGTCGGATGCACATAGTACACTCCCTATACATGGTAAAGCACAGGTAGTGTCATGTTTGGCATCCCTTTTACAATATGTGCGAGTCAGAGTGAGGTGTCATTCCCTGTGCTATGCGTTGCCTCTTTGCTAAGGCCTCAGCATACTGGGCATGTCTCCTTCTGCCTACATGTGCAGGCTCAGGTAGTTCCTCCTCTGAGTCCCTCTGTGCCTGTGATGGCCTTGGTTATGGGGGGGGGCTGCATGGCTTTGCCCCGTGCTGTTCCTGCTGCAGCTGTTTCTGCAGGATCATATTGTGCAGCATGGCACATACTATGAACATTTGTGTACATGTAGCTGGAGAGTACTGCAAGGCTCCACTGGATAAGTCCTGGCAGCGGAACCGTGACTTGAGCATCCCAAATACATGCTCTATTATGATTCTGGTTTGTGCGTGTGCCTCATTATGGAGTTCTTGTTCAGGTGTGTGTGTATTTCTGAGGGGTATCATCAGCCATGGCTCCAGTGTGTAGCCAGCATCCCCCACTAGGTGGCTGTATGGGATGTCCCCACTGGCAAATAACTGGTACAGCTGTGTCATATGCCAGATGTGGGAGTCATGATATCTTCCAGGGCTGCTAGTACACACATTCAAGATAATGCCCTGGGCATTTTACATGACCTGGCAGTTGATGGAGGGGAAGCCCTTTCGGTTTATGTAGATCCTACCCTACTCACTGGGTTGTGCTTTGATGTGTATGTGCATGCAGTCTATAGCATCCACTACATCAGGGTATTCTGCTATTTGGTGGAAAAGACGCATATTGCTGGTTAACGCCTCATGGGTGTTGAGGAAATATATGTGCTCACCAGCATGTGCTGACATGGCATCCAGGAACTGGTGAGGTACCCTGGATGCTGATGCCTGTGAGATCCCCATGATATCCCCAGTTTTCCTTTGGAAGGTATATGTGGCTAGTATTCTTAAGCCTACACATACCTTGGTATCCACTGGGATAGGTTCCCCTGTGTTGGTTCTGTGTGTGGCCGGCACAGCTCAACAATTTGCTGTAGAATGCTCCTGTTCACCCTATAGCCCTCCACTATCTCCAGCTCATGTAGCCCCTGGTAGGTTACCCTGGGTCTGTACACTCTTCTCCTTCTCCTCACTGTGGGTTGGTCATCAGCATTCACATCCTCACCACCCTCAGCCTCTTGCACATATTGATGTATGAGAGCGACAGCAGCCCCTAACATTTTGTTAGTTTTGTCAGGTAAAACTTCCCCGTGTGTGTACACCTGTGGTGTAGAGTTTGTAGGAAAAAACAGAATGGAAGGTGTTTACATAGTTTATAGTAGTGTTCTAAGTGGTTCCATGTGTAATTGGCTAATTCTGATACATTTCACCTGCCAGCTATGCTAGTTCTCCTTGATTGCTTTCCTACTGCTGTTTTCCCTTCCCAATGCCTTCGCATTTAAGCCCAGAGGAGTGGTGTGCATACCCAGTGCTAAGATGTGAACAGAGCTGCTATTTCCTGTTTTTTTGTTTAAATCCCAGGGCGAGGCATGCATACCCGTTTAGCAATATAAACACTGCTAGGCAGCCTCAGACACACCCCCTTCCTTAGCTGTGCTTAGCTAAGGGCAAACACAGGCCACAGAGCTCCAATAAGCTTACAGCAAGCATGACACTCCCCCTTATGAGGTCATCCACCTCTTAGACTTATACAATGGTGTTGCTGCACCTACACGGTTGGGTGCAAGCTAACACTGAGAGGAAATCTGTGATTCAGTATCAGTCCCCTCATTTGCTTAAAACAGAATGCTAATTCCTAGTTACCACACTCACACTGAGCCTTCCCCCTTAGCAACCACTATTCCCTGGTATTGTTGTCTATGCATGCCATTGACTATTATGGCAAAATGCTGATTTGGGTTTAAAAGTTTATTTCCAACTTTTTTCTTATTTTCAGACCAATCCCTTTTGCTCACTGCAGCCCTACCTTAAACGGCAGAGATCGGCCAGAAAAAAATAAAGTTGTTTTTTATAATTTTGCAATGATTTCTCATACCAATGGTTATATATTTGGGCATTGACATGCCTACTACATTGAATACATGCTTTCTTTAGAGCTGCCATGCCTACATTTTGTAATTTGCAGAAATGTATTCGGTTAGTAACCAAATACATTTCTGCATGTTACACTATTCCTGCACAGATGCCTGCTTCCTAGATTGCTAATTCACTTCATTTGCATAGTTTTCACCAGCAAATGAGGTAATTAGCATATAGCAGTGGTGTCCATGCAGGAATAGTGTAGGAGTGCTCATGCATATCCCGGGAGCTCGTTCCTGGATCGTTTGTCAGCCAGATTGCATGCAGCAGCTCTTGCACTATTCCTGTACTCCGTGCAGAGCTTGCTGAATCCAACTGTTTGACTTCTGAACAGGTGCAAGAGAGAAAGAACAGAGAAAATGCAAGGAAAATTAGGTACATTATGCAAAAGTAAAGAAATATACTTGCTTATCCTTGCATTTTTTTCTGCTGTATCTCTGTTGTACATCTGAATGGTTCTGGATTTCAATTTTTTTTATTATAAAAAAACAAACAAATAAAAACAAAAAAAGCAACGGAGATCTTCCCTTTCCCCGTTGCTTCCTTTCCAAAGCACTGATCTATTGCATAATCATGGAAATGTAAGTCCCATACGCATGTGCAGTACATCAAGAAAGCCACATGATATGGGGTAAAAAGCAGAAGAGCACCACGGAAGTGTTATAGAAAGACATTTATTTAAGAAAAGTAATTAATATCATTGTATAATAGCAATAACCCATGGCTGGGTGTGGGTTATGCTGGATTTACTAGTATTACCCACACCCAGGCATGGGTTATTGCTATATTCACTAATCTTCTGCAGATATAAGGTGAATTGTCAAACCTCCGATATGTAAGAATGAAGGCATCACTAATTACATGCAGCTAGCACCACACAGGTAAGGCATAATTTTAATAAAAAAAAAAACTCAAGTTTATAGCTGGATTTAAACAGCATACTTAATTTCATTAAAGCCTATGACTTTATTAAATTACCCTCTGAAAAGTAACTGTAACAGACTCGATGATCATAGGAAAGTACCAGATCAGCACAGTCCATACATGTACTCTACCAGATCCCTGAAAAAAGATGACTTTGTTAGCACATCTTTTCATAGTTGTGGATGTGCCAGTTGCCAATGGGAGTAACAATTCTAACTAGAATAAAACAGAGATTTGAAAATAATTTCTTACCCCACAACAAGAAACTGAGTCAGACTTAAAAAGCAAGCAATGGAAAAGAGAAATAAACACCTATGAACCCCCCCACAGATATAAAGAAAGAATGGAATGGTATCATCCATAAGGATATTAAAACTGAACGCTGTAAGAAAAAAGAAAGCAGAAACAATTAACACATTTGCACAGCAATTACACATGATACATATAATTGAGCATAAATATTTAGAGAAATGTCTACCTCTTCTGCAAAATTCACAAGCCATATCCACAATGAACATATATCTGTTAACATAAATTAATGAAACCGCTGTTATAGATGAAAACCCTATGACACCAATACTTTGAGCAGCCCAATGTAGATTCTTGTGCAGGACTCCCAAGCATCAGAATACAGGCACTAGCCCTAACATGCCCACACAATTTCAGGCCTCTTATTCAGAACTACTCATGACAGAACCTGACACAATGCCATTTCCCCAGTCTAGCCAAACAGCATAATTAAAATAAATTCCCTTAAAATAAACAAGTCTTACAAATAATATAACAAGTTAGAATTAAGCCCTTTACACCTAGTTTCAGTAGCTGTGAATTCTCAGATGAAGAAAATAAATTCAAAGTTCAGATTTATTCAAGTATTTGCAAATAAAGTATGTACAAAACAACAGTAAAGGATGTTAATGTCAGGCAAAACCATCTGATAATATAAAAATAGTAAGACTATCAAGCATTAAAAGCTTGCTTAAATAACTGAGTTTTTAGTGATCCCTTCAAAGCTTCCTAACATAAGGAGCTTGAAAGGAAACAAGAATGAATATCCAAGAAGTCAAGTTCCACCTTTTGAATTACTAGAAGCCCCAATGTAGCAGAGCAGAGGATGCAGGTAGGATAATGCAGTACCCTCAACTCTTTTAGACAGGGGGCACATCTTGTAAGGGCAAATAAACAAAACGAGAGGCTTGTACGGGATGTGAAGTTAAACAGGCAGCCAAGGATGGTTCCAAAGAAGCAGCTTAATGTGATGGTAACACGTAACTCCCTGTAGTCAGACATAGCTCAGTTTTTTGAATTGCAAACAACTACGTTTTTAACCAGGTAGCTCCGAGTGTGAGGAGAGACAGTAATCCTGGCAAGAGAAAGCCAAGGCATGTGCTACCACAGGCAGGTCCTTAGATGTAAAAGGGTGATAAATGAGGAACATATTTTTAAGGTATCAAGTATTGTCCTAGAGTTATACATTTTTGACATAAACTCAGGCTTGTTGCAACATAGTTTGTATGTGAGCTTAAGGGCAGAGAATTTGAGTTCTTAAGTGTGACGCGTATTGTCATGGTAACTGACTTAAAGATATTGGGTTTAAGTTAATTAGTCAGCATCGGCATCAACCCTCTTTTTCTCATTTTGTACATGGGCTTGGTGTATCACATCAACAGTGATCATCACTTAGAACCAATGTTCATACTACTGGGTAACTAACCACACACGTGCTCGCTCACGTGCAGGCACACACACACACACACACACACACACACACACACACACACACACACACACACACACACACACACACACACACACACACACACACTATAAGTTATCCAGTGCTAAATACAGGATACAAGTAATTCACAGCTAACACAGTAGAATGAGGGAAGAAATATAACTGTGTGTCATCAGCATAGCAGTTGTAGAACATGGCTCTCTTTTGAATGAGTTCACCTAAGGGCAGCATGTACACAGTGAATAACAAAGAGCCTGAAATGGAGCCCTGTGGTGCACCATAGTTACAAATGTGAGTAAAGTAAGAATTAATTCCTGAAATTAAGCTCTGTTAACATCCTTAAAAACAGGAGGCAAATCAGTGCAGTGCCAGCACTGAGAGACCATAGTATTGATCTTAATCCTCTAATAAGATCCCACGAATAACTGTCAGAGGCTGATAAGAGACCAAGCAGGGTCAGAGCTAAACAGTAACATTAATTGTTAAACACTAACATTGTATCCACTGACATGGCTGAACAGTAACATTAATTGTTAAACACTAACATTGTATCCATTGACATGGCTAAACAGTAACATTAATTGTTAAACACTAACATTGTATCCACTGACATGGCTAAACAGTAACATTAATTGTTAAACACTAACATTGTATCCATTGACATGGCTAAACAGTAACATTAATTGTTAAACACTAACATTGTATCCACTGACATGGCTGAACAGTAACATTAATTGTTAAACACTAACATTGTATCCACTGACATGGCTAAACAGTAACATTAATTATTAAACACTAACATTGTATCCATTGACATGGCTAAACTGTAACATTAATTGTTAAACACTAACATTGTATCCACTGACATGGCTAAACAGTAACATTAATTGTTAAACACTAACATTGTATCCACTGACATGGCTAAATAGTAACATTAATTGTTAAACACTAACATTGTATCCATTGACATGGCTAAACAGTAACATGAATTGTTAAACACTAACATTGTATCCACTGACATGGCTAAATAGTAACATTTTATATTTTTTAAGATAGGAATCTAGATGCACATATACCACCTTCTCAAGAAACGTTCAAATAAATGGAAGTTTTGAGACTGGGAGATACCACTCAAAGTGCTGGGAACCAAACAATTTTTAACAATCTGGATGAATAATTCTTCTTTCAAGTCTACGTGCAACATGGTGGCTTAGGGTTAAGGTGCCATAACAATACTGGAGCACCTGTCACAGGAGCAAATTTGCAGAGGACACAGAGTTAAAAAGAAATTGACAACTTAAGCTCTCAGTTAAATGAGCATGACTGTCATGTCCTGTTAGAACATGTGTAATGTGTCTAACTGTCCTGTTTAACGTAGTTAAATTACTTTTAAATATATAACAAGACAGTTTACAGGCTGTCTCTACAGGATTACAATTATGATCACTTAATGACAGCTTATAAATTGTTAAACTCCTCCTAAACTGTTTAACAGTTTGCAAGCTGCCATTAAGCAGTTGCCATTAAAACTGATTATAGACAGTGAAGGTTGTCAAATAGGTATGTTGCTTAAGGCAGCAATATCCTTTGCTACAGCTCTGTCACTCTGTCACTGCATCAGGGCTTCATGATCTAGAGGCTTCAAGCTTGATCTCCAGTCAATATCTATATGGAGTTTTGCACTTTTTCCTCATGTCTACATGGGTTTTCCTTGGTTATATTGTTTTCCTCCCGCCTCCCAAAACATGCCAATTGATTGGGTATACTAAATAGTCCATATGTATGTTGTATTACCCTAATTTTATGGGCATGTTGTGATTGAATAGTGTCAAAAGAAGCACCAGTTCACCTATCCTCTTGACACATTAAGTAAAAGCAAATGAACAGACTCAAATATAAAATTCATGACTCAAAAGGAGCTGATTATCTGATACAGGACAGCATTCCTGACATCCAGGTAGGACATAATCAGTCTATAGGACAGAAGTCGAATCCATATCAAGTTTGGTGGATGCTAGAAGCCAGGGAAATAAAGCCAGAGTAATGGGGCAGAATAAACTTACCTCAACAACTTAGTCTCAGCTATATCAGCCCCATGGATCACAGTTGGAAGCACACACCATCTGATCAAAATGAGTTTCCTTGCCAAGAATCCAGAGACTAATTAACATCCTTCATTTGGCAAGGCCTTCTGAGTGGTACAATAGCCTGGGATCTACAGGCTGCTAACTATTCAGAAAGAACAGTTAGTTGGTATAGGTTAATAGATTCATGGGTGTATGCTAGGCTAATGACCAATGGGGCCTTTGCAAGCCTAGCCATGTAGCCAAAATGTCTCCCATGAGTTATTTTGTTTTATAGATTATTTTAAGGGGTTATATGTTAGTTAAGGGCATGATTTAACTACTACTTCTTCCATTAGAGACACAGGTGCCAGACCAGGGGTGAATTTCCGGTTTCCCATCCACTGGTCCAGGTTATGCTTGAATGGGGTTAGGGAAAAACTTTACTTCACATGGATGGGAAGCCTGTTCCAGAGAATGGAAATTCTCTGTGACACACCTTTTCCTTCAACATACCTTATTTATATTGTAAACAAAATTTAAGTCCTTAGATCTAGTAGTTCTGATGCTGTTCATTTTGTGGATTTGTAAAAGGTCCATTAGACCAGGGTTCAAGGATGCCTTATATGCCAGGCATAGATCATCTGTCAACAGTCTGAGGAAACAGAGTACAGAGATAGGACTTTGAGATGATCTACACAGGGCATTTTTTATGCCCTATATTCTTTTTGTGATGAACCTGTGTGGATGTTCTAGTTGTTGCATGTGCAACACTTGCAACCTTTTGGTACATACTGAAGGGGGGGTTATACTCGATGATGTGTATGATGAGAGCTAAATAAATTATGGTCCCTGAACCTGGATGCCATGCCCTTACTCATAAGTTGAGTACATAGAATGATTTTCTTACTACCCTAGACATTTGCTGGTTGAAAGCCAGATTACTATCTACATGACTACTGGATCTACTCTTAGCTGTGTTTTATTGATTAAGTAGTTTCCTGGGGTGACTGAATTTCTAAAAGGTACTATTATGCATTTCTTGACACTGGGTTTTAAGCAGTGGCTTTGGCACCAATCATTTGTCTGTGCTAGACCTTCCTGCTAGGTATTTGTGTCTTGGGGAGATTCAATGACTGCCCCTAGTTTGCAATCATCTGCAGACTTGGTCAACCAGAGGCCCTTAACACTGACTTTAGGGACTCCGCTGATAACAGGCCTCTTAGTGGATTCTTGGGTCTTATCTCTGAGCCAGCTATCTATCCAATGAATTACATAGGGGTTTATGCCTAATTCCATGAATTTATTAACTATGCCCAAGTGTTATATTGTATCAAATATCTCAGCTAGGTCAAGGTAGGTGATATGAACAATTTTACCTTCATCCATCATTTTGGTAACTTTCTCAAAGAAGTCTACCAGTTTTAGTAAGCATGATTTTTCCTTGATGAAACCTAATTGGGTTGGGTCCAGTGTCTGAAGATTTCTCATCTCATTACTAATCATTTTCATCATAATTCTTTCCATGGCTTTGCAGATGAGACTTGTCAGACTAATGGGTCTGCAGTTCCCAGATCCATTGATAGCCTGCACTTGTGTAGTGATGACTGTTGCAGTTCTTCATTTGTGTGGTGCAAAGCCTGTTTGGTGGCCAAGGTTGAAATGTGACTCCAGTGGCTCTAATAGGTCATATTTCAGACTGCTTAGAAGGCATTCCGGGATATTAACAAGGTCCACTGATGCAGTGTTTTTGGCTGTAGAGATCGTATTTAGGACCTGCCCTGTATTGATAGTTGGTGAGGTTATGTTTAATGCTATTTCCTGGGGGCAGTCGGCAAGGAGTAGGGGGTGAAGTTGGTGCTAAATTTGTCAGCCAGTATATGTCTTCTAGCTCTGTGAATGTGGCTCCATTTACAAGCGGTTTGGCACACTGTTGTGTGCTGCCTTTAAAGTTTTGGACATAACCAAAGAAGGCTTTATGATTGTTATTGGCCTGGGAACCTCAAAATTGGCTTTTTGGTCTTAATTTGCTGTCTTGTTTGTCCAATCAGCTTGATGAGAAGTTTTTATTTTTTAGGTGTTGCGCTTCCTAAGTTTAGCTATGACTTTTTTCTTTTATTATACAACCAGTTTAATATATGATTCAACCAAGGTGGCTTGTTTTTTTGAGTTTGATTTGGGCTTTTGTCTGCTAGGCACAGCAGTCTCCAGGCAACTACTGACATGGTTGTACAGAGTTTCTGTGAACAGTTCCCCATAAACTGCTGTGTTATTTGAGTTTGGAGGGGCTTGAAATTTTGATCGGTTATCACTTACTATGAGGTAGTTTGCCTTGCAATCATTCTAACTATTACAGGGTTTATTGGGGTTACATAATTGATTTTTATCTTGACGGAGACAGCTTTGTGGTCTGGCCTCACCAGAGAGGACATAACACTGGGAGGGGTAGCGTTCTCCTACATTTGTGAGTAACAGTTCAAATATGTTTGTGTGTCTAGTGGGTGTATGCATTAACAAAGACCAATAATCTTTGTGCCGGGAAAATAGGGATCATGTAGGATTCTCAGTATATGAATGAATAAATGAAGTCACCCATGAATATGGTATTTGGTTGAATGATGAGTTTCTCCAGCAGGTCTAAGTATGAACTATGGGTTTCCTGGGTTATGGACAGTGACTTATGACTTGCTAGGATATGGCATGGGACTTCTCTCAAGGGTAATTTTTGCATGAAGAAACTCCAGTCTGTCATCCTGTTAACCAACCTCAAAATGTGCTTGCTATTTATGTAGATCAAGGCACCTCCACCTTTGGTCCCTGCCTATGCAGTCACTGGTCTAAATGTGTGGAAGGCACTGAAGCCTAGCAATGCCAGGGTGCTCTCTGTATCTTTAAGCCATTTCTCAGTAACTGCATAGATGTCTGCATTTTCCAAGGTGTGGAGAGATTGGAGGGAGTGGAGCTTCTTATTTAGACTCCTGGCAGCAAGCAGTAATACCTATAGATTGCTTTGATTAGATTTTGTTGTGCTGGAAGGTTTGTCAATCTGGTATTGCCTAAAAAAAGCTCAATGGAGGAGGACAATCCTTTCAACAATATTGGAAAGAGGGGACAGGTGCAGACCGTCCTTGGCAAAGCAACATTGTCTGTTGATTATATCCTCCCATGATGACAAATAGTGAATCTCTGTAAAATTTCACCCGAAACTAAGGCAATTATTAAATCAATCATCTTCTGTTTATATTGCGGCATCATCCTCGGTGAAAGTAAAATGCAGCACAATGCTGGGCACATACCAGCCTGTGACACACAATCCAACAGCTCTATAATGTCTCTTTTCGTTAAGTCTAGGGAGGTACATCTCAGGTCATTTACACATTTCTGGACAAATACAATGATTTTTTCAGGAAAACTTTGACTGATATGAAGAATAATGGTCATCCCCTTAAAATTTGTCCTCCAGTAGGTCCCCTTCAGAAACTCGAATGTTTACTTACCCAACTGTTAAAATACCTAGATGAAAAGGATGACGACTGCACAACACCAACATCCGAGAACACCGACTTTCCACTCCAGGTAAGTAACCGCTTGGCCATCCTGTTGAATTTTGCCCCTTACCCTCATGGTAGTGCGATCTCAGAGTTGATATATTTAGTTGGGGGGGCGCAGCCCCTCACATATGGGAGTGTGGGCTTGGTTTTCTTCGGTTTTCATTTTTGTTTAGGATTGCCAAGCAGTTACTTACCTGGAGTGGTAAGTTGGTGTTCTGGGACATTGATGTGCTTGTGCTGTCAGCCTTTTTGTCTCAGTGTTATGAGTTTTGGGTAAGTGAAATTTCTTTCTTGCAAAGTAGACCCCCTCCAGCAGATGAACAAACTGTCATCTGCACTTGAAAATTCCTTCTATCCACCTTAATGATCAGAGTTCTGTCATACCATGGCTGACAAGCATTTAGGTAGCAGGAAGTACATAAAATGAGGCAAAAAGGTGTAAAAAATATTTCATTAAAAATTTGTGGGCTTCAACAATTTTATCAGCACCATCTGCACTGCATTTTTGTATGGACTGAAGCAAAAATTGATATCGAATGTGTGGGATAATCACTCTAAATTTCCTGCATTGCACCCACCAACTCTAGAACAGGAGATAACACCAAGGGTAGATAAAATACACAACAAACACTACAGTAATATGAGCAAATAAGAGACCGTACCTCCAGGTCTTTGTTGGAAATACAAAGCTGAGTTTAGATTCAGATTATGTCCATGTTGATGGGTCAAAGAGGTAATGATCTCAGTGAACCTGATTCCCTACATAAATGCAAAATATTTTTACAAAAGGTAAGGACTCCACATTGATTTAAATGCTAAAATCATTCAATACTGACCAGGTTGGACTTGCTAAAACCACATTAATGAGGGTGCCCATTAGTTTCTTATGGAATATTTCATAGCTATAAGGTGGATGATAGATGAAGAAGTGCCCACAGTTTGCTCTTGTATCCATAGCAAACTCAAAGGCGGTCATTGAGCCAACAGAAAATGTGGATATTAGCAGGAATGAATGTATGTCAGAACATTACAACCTCTCAATTTTTTTCTGTATAGAGGCACTGAATAATGGAGAACCAGAGGGATGCTGTGACAGCTAAAGTTGGACCAAAGTAGTCATCAAGCTAAGTCTCTCTTATTAGCATGAGGTCTTAAGTCTGCATCAGCTCAGAGTCCATCCTGGGCTTCTTTCAGCAGACCTGAGTTTGGAGTACAGTACAGTACTCATGTAGGGACTTTAGGAGGAGGATATGTTGACTTATATTCACCCTCCCTATGCTGGATGCTCATTGTCATCAACAGCTTCCTCTCATAACACACAGGTGGTAGAACAACAAGATGCTTCACCCCATGTCAGTGTTTAACGGAAGCCAGAAGCACAGACCTCCAGGTTACCTCCATCATAGATGGAGACAATAACTTCCTCTGTGTTTTTTCTTATTACTATAGATTTGTAGGTTCATTGGAACATACTAGGCAGTTGGCATGTTCAAGCATTAAGAATCCAGCCAATGATGTCCCAGCATTAACCATCCTGTGTCAATAAGTGCCTAGCTGTATAGCCTAAGGATTTCCAACTTCTCACCAGGACAGGTTTTAAAAAGAGTTACTGAGCTACGTTGTTTGATATATTGCAGACATTTGTTCCATACAGGTAATGCATAAAGGGATAGACACCTGTCTCACAAGCAGCTTCTAATTATATTGTAATGGAGATTTAAATCTGTAGCTCACGTATTAATATTATTGCCATTTTGTGAAGATGTAAGAGGTCAAAGGTTGGGATCTTCCATGGCATTGAAAGCTAAGCAAAGGTCCCCACATAAGAGTTTGTAAGAGACAAAACAGAGCAACAAGGCCATTAACCTATCTGTATAGCTGAGATGTTCTGGTGAAGAAATGTTGGGGCCTTTCAAACTGGGGCAATTATTTGTAGATGTGCATGCTAAAGAGGACATTGTATTAAACTATAAATCTAACAAGGTCATAACACAGGTGGATGATAGCCTTCTTCATTCTGGAAGATATCATTTTCATAATAAGCTGAGCAAGGTAGAATGATTCTGGGCTCTGGTTTATTTGTCACGAAAGGACAGTTTGTTATTAATGAATCTGTGCAAGGCCCTAGTAAAGGTATCTGAGGGAGTATCATTTATGAGGTAATTGGGAAGATAGTCTTGCTTCCTCAAAAGTACTATATTACATTTCTTCATGTTAGGCTTGAGCACATGATTTGTACACCCAAGTAGTGGTGTGATTTAGCCCTTGTTGCAGGATACAAGTGTTAGCTGGAGAGTTGCTAACAGCACCAAGCTTGTAGTCATCAGCAAACATAGTTATCCAGAAGCCTTAAAGATCAGCCTTGCCCTCTGAAATTAAATATAAAAGAGGAGGGGGTCTAGTATGGAGATCTGCAGTATACCTTTACCATATATATATCCTGTCAGAAATATAGTTAGTTCTCCAGCAGGCCATATATAGGTTTATAGTCAGGTCAGTTTGTAAATGTTATGCAAGTGGGGCATTATGTTGATGGATTTAGCAAGCTCCATGTAGGCAGTGTGGACAGAATAGCCATGTATAAGACAGCAGTGATTTTTTTCAGAGAATTTTATGAGGTTAAGTAAGCAAGATCTATTTTTCATGAAGTCAGCTTTATTTGGATTGAGAGATTGTAGGTTTTCAGTATTGTTACATTTGAGCTCAGCTATGAAATGTTCTGTAACCTTGCAAACAATCCTAGTAAGACTAACTAGTCTGTAGTTTCCAGGGTATGTGGTCATCCTGCTCTTGTGGAAGAGGCACTACAATGGCTGTTCTCCAGACTCCAGATAAGAATCTGGTGGAAAGATTTCTCTTTCATGCTAATTAGGAGATTACCTGTTATATTGTCAGGATGCATAAATCTAGTATTCTTGGTTTTAGTAAATCCTGTTATGACCTCTTCATAGGAGATTACAGGGAAGAAAGGGAAGAATAAATGTATGAAATAAATCTGTCCATGAGTAATTATCAAGGCCTTCAGAGTGAGAGTGAGTACTGCCATTTGAGATGTTTTGTGTAGTTTGAATGTTCTGTTTAAGTTTTTTGACCTAGATGAAGAAAGCCTTGTAATTATCCTTGATGGAAATGTTTAATTTGTATCTAGCATTCCATTGTCTGATACTGCTCCTGAGACTCATATAAGCCTGTTTAAGATAATTTTTGCAATGGATGGAAGGGAACTTGTTGCTTAAGGCAAGAATTTCTTTTATTGTAGAGCTTGTTTATTTTCCGATTCCGTAACAGAGGTTTATTTTTGAATTTGCCTTCATATGTTTAAAGGCTCGGGAAGATAATTCTAGACAGGAATTTAGATGAGAGTAGAAATCAGTGGCATATAAGGGAGTCTTGTTAGTAGGGTAATCATGATGGGGGGAAGCTGTTGAATTTCCTGAAACTATTAGAAAGTGATAGTAGGTTTGCCCTGCAGAAATTCCTGAATGCAATATTATTCATAAGTGATGTAGGTTTAGTTTTTAGGGACAATATGACAGCATGGTGATCAGATTTGATCACAGAAGATGTGACTTTTAGGTGCAGAAAAACAGGGGAGATGTTAATATGAATGATCTCTAGACTAATGGAATCTCTAATAGGGCAGGGAAGAGAGAGTTGGCATTCACATAGTTTAGGAACTATTGTGAATATCTAGCGATAGTGGAATAAATTTGCAAGAAATGGATAGGAAATTGAAGTCTCAGACTAATAATATTGTATTTAATAGGTATACTTTCCAGTTGGTCTACACAGCTATAATGGTCCCTAGGGAACACAGATGGGGAACTATAGTTTGCAATAATGTGATTATCTGATTTGTTTATTACTACTAGAGTTTCCAAAAGTTCAAGGTTGTTTTGCAAGGTGATGGAATTTCAGATAAACACAGATATGCGCCAGCCATCCCAAGAGGATCTCAATGAGTAATAAGTGCTGAACCCAAGTAAAGAGTGTGTGTGTGTGGGGGGGGGGCATTCTCAAAACACTGAAGTCACATTTCAGGGATTATACAGATTTGACTGAGCTCAAGTATACGGAAGACATTAGTGGCATCTGTGCCATATCTGTGGATAAGAGGACATCGTTTGAGGATGTATTCTATAAATTGCTTGCAAACATTGCCTTTGTGCAGAAATCATATGTCAAGCTCATCAGTTAAGAAGTTGATAAATGATATGCATAAGGGATAATGATAGCTGCAGTGGTTAGCATTGCTGCCTCACAGCAAGAGGTTCTCCGGTTCGATCCTCGGCTAGGGTCTGTGCAGCGGAGTCTTGTCTGTCCTCCTGGTCTCCTGTGTCGTCTCCGGTGCTCCTCCCCCTCTCCTCCTCATGCATCCCAAAGGTGGCTTGGAGGTGGCTGGCTGGCCCTAACTATGGTGGTGGGTGTGTGTGTGGTGTGGGGTCTGTGGTGGGTTGGGCCAGCAAAAAACAACTCATGCTATTCACCACTGTGCGGACAAGGTGATCCGCTGTCCTGTGGCGCCCCCGAAGAAGAAGAAGAAGAAGAAGAAGAAGAAGAAGATAAGGGATAATGATAGCAGAGGTGTCTGAAATCATTATTAAGAAATAACAAAGCATGAGATGCCATATAACTGACAATGATGGCAGATTTCTTATTATGGACAATGAATGACCATTAAACTGAATGCCATCAGTAATAGCCTCTAACTATGTTACTTGCTGACAAGATTTTTTATGCATTATTAGTGGTGTTAGAGCAATTCCAAGACCATTGTTTAATTGGTGACTAGAATGTAACAATTAGTTTATTACATAGTGTTAATTCTGTGGCTGCTCCAGATAAATCAGGCTTCAGCAATTAAGGAAGTCATGAGCACTTAGGATATGTATAATCCTTTAAGGGCCATGTTTCTGGACAGAAAGGAATTTACCTCCTATTCTGCACAAGTCAGGTAAACATTGTTTTTTCTATGTCTAAGTACAATTTAGCACCAGTTAAAGGCATTGAGTTTGAAATAGATAATTTTCTAACCACTCTTCTGGTATATTAAACATTCTTTTAAAGGTGAAACAGATTTTTAAGTGAAAATGGAGACCAACTAATATGTTTTTAGATAATATAATCATGACTGCAACATATATGAAATTTGAATATTTTCATAATAATAAGAAAGAAAAGAAGAAAATTATGAAAGAAAAAGAAAAAAATGGAATGACATGATTATACGCCTGCTGTAAATGCAGGATTTGGTGAAAGGCTACCTTGAATATAGTAGGAGATGGAAGGTCTGGTAAAAGTATGGAATGACTGATGTCTATGAAAACTACGATATAGGAAAAGCAACCTTTCTACATAGAGCACTGTGTTTACAAAGGGAATATCTCATAGGACTGTAGGTTCTTCTTTGACAAGTTTCACATGCATCTAAAACACCTTAATGGATTTGGTTTTCTAGCACTGAATATTGTTTTGTAGTTCAGTACATGTTTTATTTTCATTTGAAAATTCTTTAGCCATCTAAAATAATTTGAAAGTCTACAAAAACATTAGACGTGATTTACACATACAATGTCATAGACAAGAACTGCTATGTTACTGAAAATGTGTCATGGTTTTACCATCTAAAAATCAATGAAGCACTGATTTTTTTCATTTGTGTATAATCTACCAAAGTGAAAAAATATCGTAGACGGAGAACTAAGCAGTATAACAATACTGAAAGGTAACCCTGTGGAATCTTTGTTTCCTACTGAGGAGATGTTTTTTTTTTTTCAAAAATGGAAAAAAAAATCAAAGTAATTATTTCTGGGGGAGACGAGGATGTTGGTGAGTTGTCTGTCTTGCAGAATCAGGGAATGGTGTTTATATAGGAATTCCTATGTTTGGATAGGAGCATTTCTAGCTTGTTTTTCTTCTTCCAATTATCATTCCATATTGTATTCTTCAGTAATGCACAATGCAAAATAGAATAATTGTAATACTGACTCCATTTGATTACTATTAATTTATTTAACTTATGGTATTTAGGGATAGTGAATCATGAAGTGCAGGGGATTAGCAAGGAGGAAGTAAGGATAGCTATGAAGAGGATGAAGAATGGAAAGGCTTTTGGTCCAGATGACATAGCTGTGGAAGCATGGAGGTGTTTAGGTGAAATGGCAGTGGAGTTTTTAACCAGATTGTTTAATGAAATCTTGGAAAGTGAGAGGATGCCTGTGGAATGGAGAAAAAGTGTTTTGGTACTGATTTTTAAGAATAAGGGTGATGTGCAGAGCTGTAGTAACTACAGAGGGATTACATTGATCAGTCACAGTATGACGTTATGGGAAAGAGTAGTGGAAGCAAGGTTAAGAAGGGACGTGATGATTAGTTATCAGCAGTATGGTTTCATGCCAGGAAAGAGCACTACAGATGCGATCTTTGCTCTGAGAGTGTTGATGGAGAAGTACAGAGAATGTCGGAAGGGGTTGCATTGTGTTTTTGTAGACTTAGAGAAAGCATATGACAGGGTGCCAAGAGAGGAGTTGTGGTATTGTATGAGGAAGTCAGGAGTGTCAGAAAAGTATGAAAGAGTGGTACAGGATATGTATGAGGGTAGTGTGACAGTGGTGAGGTCTGCAGTGGGAGTGACGGATGCATTTAAAGTGGAGGTGGGGTTACATCAAGGATCAGCTCTGAGCCCTTTCTTATTTGCAATGGTGATGGACAGGTTGACAGACGAGATCAGACAGGAGTCCCCGTGGACTATGATGTTTGCAGATGACATTGTGATCTGTAGTGAGAGTAGGGAACAGGTGGAGGAGACCCTGGAGAGATGGAGATATGCTCTAGACAGAAGAGGAATGAAGGTCAGCATGACTAAGACAAAATATATGTGTGTAAATGAGAGGGAGGATAGAGGAATGGTGAGGATGCAAGGAGTAGAGGTGGCGAAGGTGGATGAGTTTAAATACTTGGGGTCAATAGTTCAGAATAACAGTGAGTGTGGAAGAGAGGTGAAGAAGAGAGTACAGGCAGGATGGAGTGGGTGGAGAAGAGTGTCAGGAGTGATTTGTGACAGACGAGTACCTGTAAGAGTGAAAGGGAAGGTCTACAAGAGGGTAGTGAGACCAGCTATGTTATATGGGTTGGAGACAGTGGCATTGACAAAAAGGCAGGAGTTTGAGCTGGATGTGGCAGAATTAAAGATGTTAAGATTTGCACTTGGTGTGACAAGGCTGGACAGGATTAGGAATAAGTATATTAGAGGGTCAGCCCAGGTTGGAAGGTTTGGAGACAAAGCCAGAGAGGCACGATTACGTTGGTTTGGACATGTGTTGAGGAGGGATGCTGAGTATATTGGGAAAAAGATGCTAAGGATGAAGCTACCAGGTAACAGGAAAAGAGGAAGGCCTAAGATAAGTTTTATGGATGTGGTGAGAGAGGACATGCAGGTGGTTGGTGTGACAGAGCAAGATGCAGAGGACAGGAAGAAATGGAAACAGGTGATCTGCTGTGGCGACCCCTAACGGGAACAGCCTAAAGATGATGATGATTTCCCTATGTTATAGTGTGCATGAATCATTATTTTGACATACTTTTTAGGTTCATAGGTGTGTACTAGGCTAATGGCCCTGGAGCCTTTACAAGTCTAGTCCATAGGATTACCCTGGCATCGTGCCACCTGACCTTAGTTCCCAGTGCCTCTGTTGAGAAGAGTCACTGGAGTGATCCCCGGGGTGAATTTTCTATTTCCCATCCACTCATCAAGATTTCTCTTGAAGATGGCCAGTGAGGTACTCTGTTTGACATGTATGAAAAGTCTATGGCACAGCATTGGCAGTCTCTGGGTTATGAGCCTGTCCCTCCAGCACGTTCTGTTGATTGCGGTAAGGAGGTTGAGGTCTCTTGAGTGTGTGGTGTGGAGTGATTGGGATTTCTTTAGATGTAGCATTTCTAACAGAGCTGGGTCAGACATGGCTTTGTATGTCAAGCAGAGATCGCCTCTAAGTATATGATATGAGACAAAGACTAGTTGGAGTTTTTTGATTCTGTTCATATAGGACAAGTGTTTAAGGTCTAGGATCCTCTTTGTTAGGTACTTTTGTGGCCTCTCCAGTTGTTGCAGGTGTCTAGTGAGGTGCATGCCAAATGGGGCATTGTACTCAATGATTGGCCTAATGAGGGAAGAGTAGAGGGAGACAATGACCTCTTTATTCCTGGAAGCAAAACCCTTAGTAATGAGATGTGCCACATAGAAGGACTTTCTGACCACAGTGGCAATGTGGTGGTCAAAAGAGAGGTTGCTGTCAACCTGTGTTCCCAGATCTCTTATAATGCCTTCTGTGTTCAGTGGACTACCATAGATGTGGTAATTCATGGGAACTGGGTTTTCCCCAAAGAAGATGATGATACATTTTTGGCACTGAGATTAAGGCCGTGGTTCTGACACCAGTCGTTGGTTAGAGTAAGGCCTTTCTGTAGGATGTCAACATCACTTGGGGAGTTAATAATGGCTCCCAACTTGCAATCATCTGTGAACTTTGTCAGCCAGAGTCCCTTCGTGTTGGCCTGGACTTCTAAGAAGTAGATACCAAACAGGAGAGGACCCAGAACCGATCCCTGTTAGACTGCACTCGTGACTGGTCATCAGTCTGACTTGGAGTCAGTTACTTTCACACTGTGGGTTCTATCTTTGAGCCAGTTTGCAACCCACTTAGTGATATAGGGGTTGATGACTAGATTAGTGAGTTTTTCAATGATTCCTGTCTGGGGAATGGTATCAAAGGCCTTGGCCAGATCAAGGTAGGCTGTATGAACCACCATGCCTTCATCCACAGCTCTGATGACTGACTCAAAGAAGTCAACCAAGTTGAACAGGCATGATCTACCCTTAACAAAACCAAACTTTATGGGATCCAGAGTTTGGAGATTCCCTATATCCTTGTTTATTAGGTCCATGATAATGTGTTCCATAGCTATGCATAACAGACTTGTCAGGCTAATGGATAGTTGTCAGGCTAATGGATAGTTCCCAAGGTCTGTAGTTGCTCCTCCTTTGTGGAGAGGGATGACTATAGCAGTGTGCCATTTGGTAGGGACAAAGCCTGAGGTGAGACTGTGATTGAACAGGGCACACAGGTGAGGTGCCAATTCACTCTGTAGTTCATGTAGAACACAGCCAGGGATATTGTCAGGTCCCATAGAAGCTGTATTCTTGGCCTTGGACAGTGCTGTTTTAACCTGTGCAACAGTAATACTGGGTGCCTGGGAATCTACTGGTATTATGATTGGTCCTTTGGGGGGAGAGAGGGTAAAGTTGGCACTGAATCTGTCGGCCAGTATATTGGCAATATCCATTGGGTCGGTATAGGAGGTACCATTGTGCAGTAGCTCAGAGCAAATCTGGGTATTGCCATGGAGATTCTTTACATAACTATAGAAAGCCTTGTGTTTGTCTTTACTATCTGCTGCAATTCCGTTTTCATAGCTAGCTATAGAGGATTTGATGAGGGATCTCAACTTTTTGTTGAGGCTGATAAAGGAGTTTTTCCAGTCTTGGGACTTCACCTTATTCTGCATCAGTTTCCTCCTTCTGTTGTAGAGGTTGTTTATGGCAGGGACCACCAGATTGGCTTCCTTTTTTGGAGGAGAGTGTCTTGGTTCTATTGGGTATGGCAAGATCCATGCATCTTTGTACTTGTTCATACAGTGCACTGGTGTATGATTCGGTGGTCATGCAACTCTTCTCCATTTGCAAGTTAGGCACCTCTGTTTTTAGGAGCCCAAAGTTAGCTCTGGAGAAGTTTTCCATGGTGGTTACCTTTGTTGGGGGTGGGAGGGATGTGGATTTCCAAGGTGATTAGTTTGTGGTTGGGTATAACTAGGGAGTAGTTGACTATTGTTGTGGAGCAGCAGTCGCCCATGTTAGTAATGACTAGGTCAAGGATGTTGCTACCTGTAGTGGGGGTAAGAACAAGCTGGTCCAGGGCATTGGAATTAATGAATTCTGGGAAATGTTGGGCAAGTGTATTGATACATGAGTAGTTTTCCCAGTTAATGGAGGGGTAGTTGAAGTTGCCCAGTATGAGAGTGTTAGGTTGGACCATAATATTCTCCAGGGTGCTTAGGAATGTAGAGTGTAAGTCTTGGGACATGGTTGGGGACCTATAACAGACTACAACCTGAATCGCTGTCTTACCCAATGTTAGCTGCACCTGAAGTATGTCTGATGTATTATGGTGGGCTACCAGTCTAGAGGTGTGCACATCCTTTATGAATATGGAAACACTGCCGCCTTTGGAGCTTCGGTCCAAGTTCTGGGGCCGAAAGGTGTGGAATGAGTTATAGCCTGGTAGTGCAGGGTGCTTTCTGCTGCCTTTAACCATGTCTTTGTTACAGCACAAATGTTGATATTCTCCATTTTAAGGAGTGCTTCAAGCGAATGCATTTTGAGAATTAGACTTCTAGCGTTGAGCAGCATGACCCTCAGATTATATTTGTTTGTAGCTGTTATGGTTGTAATTTGGTCTTTGGAACGCCACCTAAAAAAGGCACTATAGGGCTGGCAAGAGCCTTGGCTAGTATCTGGAAGCTCAGGGGAGACAGATGTAGGCCATCTCTGCTAAAGCATCGAGATCTGTCAATCATGTCATCCCAGGCAGACAGATACTGGATCCCCTGAGAATGACACCAGAAACTTAGCCAGTTGTTGAAATCAATTATTTTCTGCTTGTACTGTGGTATCATTCTGGGTGATGGTAGGATGCTGCTCAGGGCTAGGGTCATATCCGCCTGGGTTACATAATACGAGAGCTCCTCCATATCTCTTTTCATGTAGTCCAGGGAGGTACATCTCAGGTCATTCACACCCACATGTACAATGACAGAGTCATATTTGTACCTATTGTTGAGGGACCTGAGTGCGTGTGTTATGTGGCGGATCCTGGCATCTGACAGGTAGCTGACTGTTACTTTCACCTTATTGAACCTAGTGAGTGGGACATCAGTGTGCCTCACTATCGAGTCACTTATGACTAGTGTGCTTGACATACTGTTTTGACTTAGGCGCTTTGGTTGAGTGGCACACTGTTTAAGATAGTTATGTGTCTCGTGATTAGTGTTGTGTTGTGGTGAGTGTGTTTCTGCCTTGGAGGTCTCTGCTGTTTGGGTAGATTTTTATTGAGACCCTCTGCAAAGGTGGGTGTGTGGTTTGTGTTTTTATGTGAAGGCAGTGCTGGTGTGTGTTCTGGAGGGCTATGTGTTCCATGTGGTGTGGTGAAAGTGCTGACCTTCTCCTCTTGACCCGCTATTCTGGTCTTGGCTGGAGAGTGCGTGGCTTCCAATTTGGATATATAAGTGCATCTCTTGCAAGTCTGAGTGTTGGGAGGTAAGAGGAGAGAGTTGTCGGTGTAAATGAGGCAGTTGCTACATTGCTTCAGGATGCCCAAGTTCACCAGGCTAATAGGAGAAAGCACAGGGAACTGACCTTTAGACATGCCTGGAGGGGTGAGGATTAATAATAAGCACTGGAGCTGTTTCCTTGTAGAACATTTAGTGCTGATAGCACTTTTGGGTGCTACAATAATTGCTACAAAAAGTCTGGTATGGTAAAGTGCTAGACTAATAAGCTAGTAAAAGTGCAGGAGAGGAAAGAACTAGCAGATCTAAGGGAAGAATTGAAGATCAGACTTTGGCACCTCCCAGAAGCTTACAAACAGTCCTGGATACAGCAAATCTGTATCTGGACTAGATTAGTTACAGGAAAGGCGGGTAACAAGCACAAACATGGGCTTTTAAACCAGAAAGTTGAAAGAGATAGAAAAACTGCCCAAACAGCCAATAAACTACAAATTCTGGGCCAGCAACCACTCCTTTTTTGGTAGGTAGGCTACCTAGTGCTTACCACTCCCACTGACAAGCTAGAAGGCTTCCCTCAGACACAGAAAGACTTGGGGGGCTCAAAAGCATACAAACAGTCCTGGATACAGCAAATCTTTATCAGGACTAGAATAGTTATAGGAAAGGCAGGAAACAAGTGCAAATGTGGGCTTTTAAACCAGAAAGTTGAAAGAGATGGAAAAACTACCCAAACAGCCAGTAAACTACAATTTCTGGGCCAGAAAGCACTTTTGCGGTAGATAGGATACCTAGTGCTTACCACTCCCACTGATAAGCTAGAAGGCTTCCTTCCAACGCAGAAAGGCTTGGTGGACTCAGAAGCTTAGAAACAGTCCTAGATACAGCAAATCTGTATCTGGACTAGACTAGTTACAGGAAAGGCAGGAAACAAGCTTAGATTTTTTTTTTTTGCAGAAAAGCAGCTAAAACAGCACTAAAAACAATTCATGTGTAGTGCAAGCTAGCACACTTGAATGTGTAGCAATGTTAAAGCAAATACAGTTTAAGTAAATGCAATTTATTCAAACTGTATTCTGAACTGAATTAAATTACTGTTTCATTCAACTCTGAGCAGTTAAAATGTGCCAAAAATATACTTATCAGCTGAGAAGCACACTCAGTTAGAACACAAGGAGATTCCAGCAAAGTTTATTTTTTAGTAAAGTGGAAAGGGAAAAAGGAGAAACAGACAATAATTCAAGGTTAAGGACCTAAGTGGGTTGGCCTTCTCAAATGTTCTGTCTGTATTAGGTAGAATCAGCTAACAACACTAGACTGGGATAGAGCTGGGATAGGGCTGAACAGATGGGACCGGTAAGAGTGTCTGAAATCAAAATATGATCTCACTATACTCGGTTGAGTGAGCAAATGAGATGGACCCAGGAGGAGTGTTCAAACACAAATTTACAGGAGGGGCAGGCAATTCCAAAGCTACCAAGATTAATACCACAACAAGAGCAGGGAGGGCAGGAAACTAACTGCAGAGAGACAGAGAGAGACCACAATATTCAGTGAAACAAATCAACAGAAAAATAAAATGCAGTAATATCTGTAACACAATATTCAATGAAACAAATAAATAAACAGAAAAATAAAATGCAGTACTATCTTTAACACTACAAGTGTGTGCTTATCTCAGCTTGTAATACACTTGAAGTAGGTATATAGCAGCCAACAAAACAGCTCAAATATTCAGCAGAAATAAATTCACAGATATGTGTCTAACACTTATAAGCACAGAGAAACTCTCTAGGCTAAGAGTTCAACACCAAATATCAATGAAGTGAAAACAATAACCCCCACTTACTGCTCTTCTTTTTCCTACAGTGCCTTTTTGCATGGGAAACATGTTTTATTGTAGCCTGGAAGAGTGAGTCTCAGAATATCAGAAAGACTTGAGTTTCCCGTAGTTGATATTTCATTGCATCAGGATTGCTTAGGTCATGCATTGACTGCACTGTGTGTTCAGAGAAGATGGAGAAGATTAGTTTTATTTTTTGTTTTTTATCTTCTCCAAGTTTATGTAGACTCAGTATTGATATGTTTAGAGATCTGGTTACTGGGACTTAACTCACTTTGAGGGTGTAGTAGTCAAGAATTGTTTTTGTGTGTTGTCCAGACTTAGGGGTACCATTGTTTTGTCCCTATGACTTACATGCTTTAGAGTACAGTAAACTCACAGTTAACCAGCACCCATGGGGATTGGTAGATGCCAGATAACTGTAGTTTCTGGTTGCTTGAGAGTTACTATTTAAAATAGACCTGACTAATACTGTAACCCATACTATTTGTTTGGTTTGACTTGTTCTTAGGTTGGCGAGTGAGGGGATTTATTCCTATCTTCCTTTTTAAAACTCTAAAACTCTAAAAACATAAAGTATGTTTCTGCGGGGGGGGGGGTGCAGAAAGTGCAACACATGAAAATTGTACAGTATTTCTTTGATTTTTTTTTTCTGGTTGCTTAAGTTCCGGTTAACTGAGAGTTTACTGTAATTGCATATATACTAAACAGCACATAATTAATTTCATTAGATCTTTTTTTTTTTTGTTTCAGCAGTGATAAAAATAGAGCAACAGATTTTAAATAAAAGCATATGGGACCCTGATTATTTGATTTCTGCTGAAGAAATCTAATTAAATAGTTGTAATTTCTGCTTGGATGAAAATATTTTGGTTGAAAGACATTTTTATGTGAGTAACCCATTCACATCCTTAAAAAACATTCAAAACAGGTAACTGGTATTGCAGTTAATAGCTGTAGTTGTTGTCAGGCATATTCACACTCCCACTCTCCATCGTTTGGTAAACTCTCACTCTGTCACAGTACTCAGGGTAGACAAGACATCAGCAACTTACTCCAATAAAGCCAGCTGTAAGTGAATTCCTGTAAACCCGGGATACTTCATGTACCCCTGTCATACGGGAAGTATACTATCTTAAAAAAAATTAATGTGGGAAACACCACACATGATAAAAGTAGTAGGCAAGTTTAGAAAAAAAGATGAAAAAAGACTTTCTAATTGCAAACAAAATAAATAAAATACAGCTAATTCACAGAAATTCTCCTTTGAATGTGTTTTATATTAAAGCTTCTATTATGACTCTTTGAAAAAAAATTATGTAGAATATTTTGAAGATGACAGTGAAACAATGCTAATTTTGTAAGTATATAATGAAAACATGGTGATGCTGTTAGTAAACATCACATAACACTAGACTTAACAGAATTGCTAAGTTCTTCTAAGGTAAACATTTAATATTCTCACTAAGCTTTCGCTGCACTAGTGAGACATTATTAGACATTGCTTTCACATACTTCCTTTCCTTACAGAGGCATTAAATAAAGATATTTTTTTATGAAAATGTAAAATCACACATGATCACAATTGTACATGGACAGAGATTTAGCCCTAATTTTAAAATATCTTGTTACACTATTATTTTTACTTCTCCTTTTTAAGGATAAATATAGTATACAATTTATAAGTTTTAGTATTGTAATCTATCTAATAAAAAACAGTCTATTAACAATATATCTACATTAAGGAGTTAAAGGATCAGACAGACAGACACACACACACACACACACACACACACACACACACACACACACACACACACACACACATCCACACAATTTTGTATTCTGTATAGTTTAAAATTCAATAATTCTAGAATATGCATTTTGTCATCCATAGATCTTGTTTTGAATGCACAGCTGCTGTGCCAGGAAGGATACCCTTTTTGTGCAACATTCATAAAACACAGACTTCTGTTCACTATATAGTCAATGCATCTTATACCCAATTATTATGTAGTACATGGAGCATGGCAATTAAGCTCAGATATCCAGAAAAAAAAATCAGTTAAGTGCCCAATCTTAACAAATGTTAAGCACCCCCTGCTTCACTTGTTGAGACTGGGTATCCCGCTAGACAGCTAAATCTGCCAGTACTGGCCAGCAAATGACAGCAGCAAAATTAAAAAAAAAAATTATTTCTGACTGCAGTCTGTGTCGATAATTTATCCCAGTGTTTTTGTAACATGACAGATTGTTTTACTATGTTTATTATATATCCCTGACACAGATTCCAACATTCACCTTTTGAGCTTCACTCTTGGGTGAATTTTTTGGCATCTGTGTCTTGAACACATAATAAGCAGGTTACAATCAGAGAGCAGCTCATAATCTTCTATATTTGGTAAAGCGTGCCCATTTACTAACATGCTTTAACTGCTATATTGTACTGAGATTTGGTGTATCTGTCATTATTCTTAATTTGTAAATTATATTATCACCTTTGACTGCTCTTCTAACCCTGACTGATGTGCATGTAATATAATCTGTTTGATTTTTTTTTTGCTTTTCATGTAACAAGATAATGTCTGAAAATGCATCCTTGTGGCCCAGTACACTAACCTAAATAAATAAATATAATCCTTGGCCATAATTTACCATTATGTATTCAACATCCAGCTGACATACTATACAAATATATATTGCTGAAGTGATTAGGATAATTCAGATAATTCAGATTGTGTATGTTATTTAATGAAAAATGATTAAAGTAACTGCATTTCATTTAGCTTTTCACTACTGCAAATACTAGCTGTTATTACTGATTAGGTAATTGATTTAATGCATCACCATATCAATAAAACATGTTAAAGAAAGATATTAAATACAAATGAAACCATACTAAGACTGCAACTGTTAGGCATTAAATGAATTTACAAAGCTAATTTAATGTTTCATGTATAAACATTAAGGCAGTCTCTAAACTAATTTTTCACCAAAAATGCAATTACTAGCAGTAGCATGTGTACTAAAATCTAAAGCTAGAATACCTACAAGAAAACATAAAATAAAGTTTATTTTGTGTGGCTAATATTTTTTACTACACTATGCCACTTTATCCAGCACATGCTGTGAAATATTCAGATTTAAACAGTCAAAGAAGGCTGAGATTTACAAAATAGAAGGTTGGATTCTAAAAAAAGACTTTGAGTGATATTTATAGTCTCTGGGTGCATACACACACACACATATATATATATATATATATATATATATATATATATATATATATATATATACAAGGCGAATATGAGAATCACACCACTAAGAGGATATGTAAATGTGAAATTGAGTGCTGCTGGTTTTTTAACTTCACAGGTCTGTGAATAAATGTTCAATAGTATTTCACAGAACTGAATCTGTGTACAGTGAGTTATGAAGTAAGTAAGTATGTGTGAAAGAGGCATACTTCTGTGTACATATGCAACACATTTGTAAGTTCCTAAATGCTTTTTTTCATAATGTTGGCAGTCAGCAACAAGCACCAAGTTGTGCTAGTATCACAGATATTTCCCATGAAGGGTTGTACTGACTGTGCCTCAGTGTCTCTGGGTGACAGCAAATGAAAATGTTTCTAGGTTTTACTTCACTGTGAAGGTGTCCTTATATGGGCACCTGATCTGAGTGTTTATAAATTAGGAAAATGGGAAGATAGGTAAGTTGGAGGAAAAAGGGGAGAGACCAGAAAAGGAAAACAACAACATGAAGATGTTTAGCGAGTGATGCTTGAGGAGATGGAAGAGAATGAGTCATTTTTGTTAGGGACTGACTTCCATTTTGTCTGAGTACACATATGTATATAAGGGAAGTTGGGGAAGGATAATAAGGGAAGTTGGGGAAGGATAAAGGGCAGATTGCGTAGGAGAGAGGGTTACAGAACAGTTAAGTGTACTGACAGTAATATAAAAAGTAGATAAGACAGACAAGCACACTATGTAGAGTTTACAAATGGAAATAGAGACAGACTTACAGAAGGTGGAAGGATACAACGAGAATGTGGAGGTGATCTTTATCACCACTTCCACCCTTGTCAAAGAGCCTTACATTGTTCCCTACCATAGTATTTCTGGTCAGGGGGACACTGATGCTGTGCAAGTCGAGACTAGTGTGTCTGTGGTTGTAGCCAACTGGAGTAGTGAAACCTGCACTTGATTATGGAAATTTTAATATAGACACACCTTCCTCCACTACAGCCCCCACCAGGACTCAAAGCTCTGGATGGTGGTATTCCAGACTGCCATGCCATGGGATGTCAATGCTTTCTCCTTGTGAAGTAGTTCTAAGATGGGCAGAGGTGATAGTGATGTATCCCTCTCCGGAATTGAATGCCTTCAAGGTGCCCAGGTTCTATTGGATCTGCGTAAGGAAACAAAAAAGGAAACAAGAAAAGGACTCACAAATATTTTATTGGAAATTCTTTTATTTCATAGAGAAAAATGAGAGCAGCAATATTTGTATTCATTGCTTATAAATGGACAGCAATTTTATATATATATATATATATATATATATATATATATATATATATATATATATATATATATATGTGTGTGTGTGTGTGTGTATGTGTGTGTGTGTGATAATAACTAATTATGATTGTAATCTGAACTGATATTTACAGGAGCAGTAAGTGATATTTTGGCACTGCAACATTCAATATATTTGTAATACTGTTGAGCTGATCTTGATTGCAGAGGTAAATTGATTTGTGGAATGTTTAATTGGTGTTATTATCTATTTTTGTACACTCGATGACAAGTTAGCAGTGCTGGATTTAACACACTTGTACTATACTAGTGTCCTGACCCTTATTGTCAAAGTAATTTGCATTTCCTGAATAATTTCTATTGGTCTAATTATGACATTTCAAAATGTTATGATTACCTTCTTATTAATAGTTATTTATTTTAGTTGATGGTAACTTATACTCATGAAGTCAGAGAGCCAACTGCTCCTGCCTCCTCAGGAAAAGGCTGCGGTTATCTCTGATTTTCACTGGGGCTGTGAAAAATAAGCAAAAAAAGAAAGGCTCATCTGTAAGGTTATGGAAAGAATCATTACAGAATTAATAAATAAGGTATATACGTAACCTACAAACAAGTGACCAAACTCAGTTCAGATTGTCAAAGCCAGGTCCTGCCTACTTAAACTTTTCAATTTCTTCAAAAAGATTACTGAAACAGTGTATGAGGGTAAAGCAGTGTACACCATATATCTAGACTTTACAAAGTCATGCAACACCATCTCACACTCAGGGATTCTAGATAAGCTCTCCAAGATAAATATCAACATGTATGTAACTCATTGGATAACATACTGGCTCACAAACAGAACCCAGGAAGTTAGGGTAGATGGCTCTACTTCCTCCAAAATACCCGTTACCATCAGTGCACTCCAGGGTTCAGTCCTTGAGCCACTCCTCTTTGGCATTTACTTCTCAAAGGTCAAAGCTATTGCTAAGGGTTTGTAGCTTACCAAGTTTGCAGATGACTGGAAACTTGGTGCTATCATAAACTCCCCAGAGGATACTAATATCATAGAAGACCCGACCTGAACAAATAGTTTGTGTCAAAACCATTGACTAAAACTAAATGCCAAAAAGTGTATAACTGTATCCTTTGGCAAGCATGACTCCCTTTGAAACTATTATATTGATAGCATATCTCTGGAAATTGATCCCACAGTTCAGGATCTGGGAACCCATGCCAGCAGTGAAATGCCTTTCAGTCACCATATTATTGCATCCAAATCCAGGGTGGCAACCATTTTACTGTACTCAGCACTCATTAGTCCAGTCATTGAGTATAAGTCCCCTTTCAGTATGCACCTGTCCAAGCATGTAACAGCTGGAACACATTGCTTTCTCACTAAAAAGTTAAGGACCTAAACTGTAAAAACTATGTAAACCATTCCAAAGCCTTGCCCCTCTCTGCGGTATCATATAACTACTGAGAGATGATCTGTGCTACATGTATACAGCTTCAATAGGCCTTATTCTGTCAGACATATTAGACATTTGCAAGTCCAATGCTATCCTAAACACCCATTCAAGGGATATCAATCTCTTTTGTAAAATAAATACAATCATATCCCTCCAATATGTTCTGTCACAGAGAAAGTCACTTCTATGGAACTGTCTTCGACTCCATGCAAAGCAAAATATTTCTCTCACATTATTCCAATGTAGTTTGGATGAATATATGTTTAACCACACATTCACACCTGGTTTAGCTCCACTGTCCATCATGGAGAGGGGAAACATAATTATCCCAGCATATACTTCTTCACCCTGTCTGCAGCTTATTAGTATGCAAAAAATAAGGGCTAAAAACTAGTTGGTAATGTAAGGTTAGACTTCTTAGGATCCTCACAGATCAATACCCTAGTAAGTACCTATGAGCCTACAAAAGGGATTAATGAGAATGATTTTAAGTTCTTGAATGTCTGTGCAGTGTACTTAACATTGTTATATTGTGATATAATTTGCATAATCTTTCATCATATCATATATCTGTTACTGGCCAGAGTACAGAGCTGAAAATGTGATGTTGCCCCATGGAGTCTGCCATCCCATTTCCTAAATTAGCAAGTAAAACATGTAACCCTGTAACTCTAAATGAGCTGCCATAACATAGGAAAAATGATAATTTAATTAGTTATGTTTATTGTCACCCATGTAAGTAGCCAAGGGATGTATCCTATAGTAGAAAATGTATAACTTTAGATCTTTTGGAAAAAGGCAGAAATGCATTGCAAATGAAATGAAATTGCTACAGGTAGTTTTCAACTTCTAAAGTCAGAAGTACCACACAGCTTAGATGGGTAAGGTGATTGAAGAATTAATCTATTATTGGTAAAAAATTGGCTGCTATGACAGCTGTGGAGATTATCATTTTCAGGAAGGCCAGAGTCATGCAGATGTTTGTATGGATGAATAGTACTTTCCAGTCTTTAATTAACCAGAACGCATTTTCCAGTAAACACGTTCCATTGGTAGTATCTTTGTCTTTTGTTGGTAATAATTGCATTATTTCATTTAGGACTTCAAGGATGGCTGCACACTGGCTAACAGGTTAATTTTAGCTCTCCCAGTGTGAACACCCATAAAACAGAGCCAGTGAATTTATATTTTTGGGTAAATTTCAGTTACTGGCTATTAAGTACAGTAGCTGGATGCCAGCAAAGAAGAAATGTAGAGAACCTGAAAGAAAATCAATCACAAAAGGTGAGGAGAAAACATTGGCTGGGAAGAATCCTGCAGCTGTCCAGCAAAAAACAGTTCAAGGTCCAGCTTTGGTGCAAGACATGACTTCCAAATAAGTCAAATGTGCTCAGATCTGATTAAAATAGATGAAACACTGAAAGAGTTTATCAACTCGGATATCAAAAGGCTAGAAAAAAATGGAAGAAACTTTAAACAGATATTTAGATGGGCTGATAAAATTGCAAAAATCACAGGTTGAAATAAATGGCCAAGTATGAGACTGCTGAAGAAGAAATTTTCCAGAACATGGTAGAATTATAGGACAGAGCATGTAGAAAAAACTTCAGATTTTCTGCTGTACCAGGGAAACTAGAAGGAACAGACTGTATTTTTTTTTATGAAAGTACAAATAAGCAACTGGACTGATATTCCACAGCAGGAGTTGTTAATTGAAAGGGCAAATTGTGTGTGTGCTCCAAATCTGGCTAGGAGAAAGCAGCCAAGATCACTAATAGTAAGGATTCAGTCCTACCAGCAGAAAACATTGATTCTGTCAGAACTGTGGAAGAAGGACTAGTTTTAAAAGTTAGAGAAAGAGTGTTTATAGAAAATGATTACTCGCTGTACATCAGGCATTTGTTGAAATTTATTCCAGCAATCAGGGAATATTGAAAAGGAGGTATGAGATTCAAGTTGCTGTATCCATCTATCTTCAGAATATTTTTTCCTGGAGGATCAAAGTCATTTTTGATACAGAATATGCTAGGGAGGAAATACAAAAGTTTGTTCAACAAAAAGTGAGCTATCAAACAGAAGGGGATTCTGCTTCTTAGTCTTCTGATAATAAAACTCTTAGAGGGACTATGCCAGTAAAACCTTGTCCAAAGTTCTAAATGAAAATGTGTGACAGATAGACAGAAAAAGGCAGAGGAGTTGACTAAAAGAACCAGGAATATATTGGAAATGAACCAGTGAATAGAACTGGAAAATGGATATCAACAGGCAGAAAACCAGCAATTTGGAAATTAATGAATAAATGTGGGATTACAAAGTATCAACCACATTTGTGAAATATGGTGGAACATGAAAACCTGTAAATATTGGACTTTTGGCTTTGTTAAACTTGTAGGGGGATCCAAAACATATGCCTTACTTCAGGTCATTAATGTCTGGAAGAACATTAATGAAAAGGGAAGAGGAAGAAAAGAGGTAACTGGGAATGACTGGGTTATGGTCCTTGGTTTGATCTAACAGGTTTTAAGGGGAATCAAATAAATAAAAGAACAAATATAATGAAATGTTTTCCTTTAGCAAATAAATGTTCACAGTGCAACATGAGAAGCTTGTAGCTAAAGGTTTGAGGGATTTAATTCAGACAAAAGTCTTGTAAGATGTGACATAGGTTCAAATGAATATGACAAGAAAGATTTGTAAAAAGATCAATCTGCCAAGCATTAGTGTATGCATGTGACAAAAGCGGAAACTAGACATTTGAAAAAAAAACTGTTATATTGTTATATTGTAACAGGTGGGAACAATAATTTCTTATCAAAATGATAACACTTTTCATATTATCTTTAAATGTGAATGATCTCACATATATACAAAAGAGTGGTGAACTATATTAGAAAATGAAGAGTGCAAATAGCTATGCTATAGGAGGCACTGTTGTGATATTTCACAAATGTGATTGATACTTTGTAATCCCACATTTATTCATTTGGAAATAATTGAGCATGTGAATTTGATAAAGAAATGATTTCAGGATGGTTATTCAGTGGAATATCTGGGACAAAGGAAATGGGGAGTACTTATATTCATTGCTAGATGAGATCTAATAGTGACAGAAGAGGAAAAAAAAAACTATAACAGTAGATTTGTAGTAGTAAGGGCTACTGGCAAGGGAGAAGGATAACAATGACATGTATTTATATTCCACCAAAAACTGATACAATGGTGCTTAAGAAAATTCTGGGAGAAATAATCGGCTTTCAGCAGGGAATATTACTTATAGCTGGGGACTAGAATTTGATTCACAACAGTGAGGCTGTATATGGGAAGCCGGGAAGGGAAAATATAACAAAAGGGGGTAGATTTTTGAAGAAATTTATGAAACTATTTGGCATGAAAGATGTAAATTCAGTAGTAGGAGCTTGGAGAGAATTTACATATTATTCCACAAGGTAGAAAAACTGGACTAGGCTAGACAAAAATTATATTTCACAATAATACGTGCATTTATTTGAAAGTTTTGATACACATCCATTAACTATTTTAAATCATGTGCCAATAATAACTAAAATAAGAATGTTGGATAATGGAATAAAAATGAGACACTAGATGAATTTAAGGTATGGGTAGTGGGATAAAATAAAAGTAGAGTTTAAAAATAGGGTAGAAATTAAAGAACAAGAGATATGATTAAGAGTAGCAAGAATTATTTAGAAGGACTGACAAAAATGAAAGTATTGCAGAATGGGTGAATCTCACAGAAAAAGAAAAGGTGCAGCTGCAGAGTGCTAAAGAGAAAATAAGGACTACCTTGATAATATTCATGACTTTAGAAAGATTGCTGTTAAGCAACTGTTTTTTGATAATTACTCTAGAACATAAAAGCTTTTAGCACAATAGCTCAGGCAACAGAAAGTAAAAATGATTGTTGCCAAGCTATGGAAGCCTATAACAAGAAAAATAACAAGAGATCCTGTAGAGGTACTAGAAATATTTCAAATTTTATGAAATTCTGTATAAAGTAGATAAATGAGGAAATCAAGAAAAAGCACAAATGGAAATGGTTATGGAAAAATTAAATATGTCAAGGTTAGAGGTAGATGAGGCTCATAAAATTGGTGATATACAACCAATATACAGGAAAGTCTCCAAGAATAGATGGTATTCCTGTGGTAGTTTGGAAACCAGAAGGGAAGAAAGTGGCAAAGATCTGGAAGGTTTTGTTTAACAGTATTTTAAAAGGGAAAGCTCCAACATTATGGAAGAATGCTCTGGTGTCTGTAATATCCAAAGGTGGTAAAATCCCATGAGAATCGGCTTCATATAGGCCCATTTCTATTCTAAACCATTATTATAAAGTGTTTATACCTATAATGACTAAAGGAATGGCAAATATGATGCCAAAATTGATAGATAAGATCAATGTGGTTTTGTGGGGGTGAGACCAACATTTGACAACATTAACAGAACAATGATGATCCAAAGGGAAGCAGAATATAAGAAAATGCCACTGTTGTTGGTGAGTTTTGATGCAGAGTCAGCTGGGATTTTATGAGTAGGGAAATGAAAGCATTTGCATTCCCTGATACAATAATAAGGTTTATTAAGAGGACATATGAGGGATCAGAGGTAAAAATGAAAGTAGGAGGGGTTCCTTTCTGATAAGGTCTGTTTGAGCAGAGGAACCAGGTAGGGTGCCTTCTTTCCCCTTTGCTATTTGTGTTATATTTAGAACTCGTTGCAAAGAAAATAAGGGACTTAGAAATTCAAGGATATAATTGGTATGGTAATCAAAAAAGTTGGCTTTATTTGCAGATTATATTGTTTTCTACCTGATAAAATCAGAAAAGGACATTTCAGTGTTGTGGAGCATTTTGATACAGTTTCAAGTCTTCTCAGGATACAAACTTAATGAAGATAAAACAAAGGCAATAGCTGTAAACTATCTACCCACACATAAATTTGTTCTGCAATACTCATATTTATAGGAACACGATAAAATGAAATACCTAAGAGTAGGGATTGAAAAGGATTATGTTATGGCAGCTAAGGATATGTGGGAAGAGACTAAACAAAAGATAATACAAAAACTGCGAACACTGGAAGCTCTGTTTTATGGATATGGATAACAAGATTCAAGCAGTGCAAATGTTTTCACTCACTTTAATTTTTACACAGGTCAGGCATATTTTTGTCAACTAGAGAAGATATTGTGGATAGCAATTAATAAAGAGTTGAAGGATTTTATCTGGGAGAGGAAGAGGGCAAGAGTCAAGTGGGCTGTTGATTTTTCCAATGGAAAGTTGTGGTTTTGATTACCTGATTTGAAGGGGTATTTCGGAACTACATAGTAAAGGCTCCTATACATAGCACAAGCAGGACGCTATAATTCAAAAAGGAAAGGGATGATGATGAAATGGGGAAAAGTTCAAGAAATAAGGAGAGACTGAGATTTTGGATGCAGGTCCTTAAGGAGAATAATAATAATAACCATGCAGAATATTATATTCCTAAAGTAGCAGAGAATATTCTATGAACTAAACCAACACAGGAATGGCAAAAGGAGATTCTGTCAATAGGGTTGACTGCAATTAGGGCTACAGAGAATAGACAAGGGGACTGGATTTTACTGGAGAAAAGTGGGCAAAGGAACCAAAGTATTGGGAGCAAATAATTAGAGATAGAAAGGTAATAGAATGGAAAGAGGTTAAGAATTCATTTGGACTGCAGGCGAGAGATTGCCTTCCCTGTCAAGGATTGATATCAGAGTACAGGCAAAGGGAAAGAATAGGGGGATTGTTAGTGAAAGACCAGCACTGTTAGAGTTTTTAGTAGAATTTGGAACAGAAGCTGCAGTTACAAAGGGATAAATAGTAAGGCAAATAAAATATCACATGATAACTATATCAATCAATCAGAGAAGGCTAGAAAGGATTGGGAAGGGAGATTATATAAGCAATTCATAAAGAAACGGATCTGTATTAGAACATCAAATATTTAACAGTTCGAATCACTAAAGGTCGACCTTTAGTGATCGAACTGTTAAAACATCAAATGTTCAGAACAAAAAATAAAAACAACAACAAAAAAAAAACTAAACGGGGTAGGCAGGGGGCAAGCCCCAATGCTCCCCCACACCCCCCACTACTTAAATACACCAACTCCAAGACTGCACTACATTGAAGTAAATGGAAATCTCTTCTTGTGTCGACAATGCCAGATTCGACATTGTCGGCTTTCGAGAATTTAATATAGACCCTAAAGAAACAATGGGAGGATATATGTATGGCTCTCAAATATGCAACAAAGTGTAGAAGATTTTTGATCTTTGCTTGAAAGTGTTTGCATAGGTATTTTAATATTTCAGACTCGAAAGAATTTTTCCTCTGGTAGATTGCAAATTTTGGAGGAGTGATAGGGAAGAAATAGATAACTGGCAACATATTTTTTGAGAGTGTAATGTGTGTTGACAGACTTTAAAAATTCCTTGCTGACTACTCTGTCAGAAACACTGGGTGAGCAAATTGGTGTGGCTAAAGAAATGATTTTTTGAGCTGTGATACAGAACTGGAATTTACTAGACACAGTAAGGCCTTGCTGAGTTTCATTCTGGTGGCTGCCAAAAAAAGCAAATACTAGAAAATGAAAATCAAAGTGCAAACCAACAATACTAGAAGTAATATAGTAACAGAGATAAAAGAATTGGAAGTGGGATCTTTATAAAATGGTAGGAGCAAATTTATTTATTTTATTTTTATTTTATTTTACATTTGTTGACCGGGATAGTCCGACTGGGTGCATGTCCATTTTCAGTGGAGGCCCAAGGAGAAAAGCTCCAGAGCTCCCAATTGCATAGAAAAAATGGGAATTGTGGGAACAATACATGCAGATAATATTTTAGAGGAAGAAAGGAACTGAATGAGCTATGTATTGTTCGACTGACAATGACTGTGCAGAAGATTATAAATGATGTATAATTTTTGCAACTAAAAATATGTCAGTATGGTTTGTTTTCATAAATTCATAGCTTGTTACTAAGCTAACCACTTGGAGAGCCTTTCTAAGCCTAGCCAAGTTTTCCCGAAAGAATAATGATGTTCTGTATCCAAACAGGACTTTGAGGGCAAGGCATTTATAAACTACCTCGACCCCTCTATCTATATGGAACATGGGTGCCAGGCCCAGGTCAAATTTCCTATCCACTAGTCTTGGTTACACTTAGGTAATAGACAAACTCAGCTTCACATGGATGGGAAGCCTGTTCTATGGGCAGGCAGGGCAGTCTCTGGGACACATTTCTGTCTCTCAGGCATGTTCTGTTTATGTCACAGAGAAGGTCCCTAGATCTTATATCTCTGGTACTGTTTGATTTACAAGTATGGAGATTCATAAGTGTGGGGTTTGCAGATGCCTTATAAGCCAGGCATAGATCATCCCTCAGCAATCTATAGGAGACTGAGTAGAGGGAAAGGGCTTTAAGGGGCTCTGCATAAGGCAGGTTTGTTACACCTTGTATGTTTTTTGTAAGAAACCTCTGAGGTTGCTCTAGTTGCTGCATATGCCTTGTCACTTACATACTGAAGGGAGCATTGTACTCTATGATTGGTCTGATAAGGGCAGAGTACAGTGGGGCAATGACCTTTTTAGATCTAGATGCCATGCTCTTACTTACAAGTTGTACAACATAAATGAATTTCCTCACCATTTTGGCCACATGGTGGTTGAAGGCAAGCCTACTGTGTACATATGTAACCAGATCCCTGACTATTTGGGTGACTCTTAAGGCTGTATTATCAACATAGTAATTAGCTGGGATGGTTTACTTCCCAAAGGGTACAATTATGCATTTTGTTAGCATTGAGTTTAAGACCATGGCTTTGGCACCATTTGTTAGTTAGAGATGGGCATTCTTGAAGAATGTTAGTGTCTGCAGGGGAGTCAGTGATAACTCCCAGCTTGCAATCATTTGCAAACTTAATGAGCCATAAACCTTCAGCTTTTGCTTCCACTTCATAGAAATAGATGCCAAAAAGGAGTGGGCCCAGTACTGAGCCATGGGGGACTCCACTAGTGACTGGCTTCTTGGTGGTAGTGGCCTCAGCTATTTTGACCATTTGGGTCCTATCAGTGAGCCAGATAACTATCCAGTGGGTGATAAAAGGATTTATACCTAATTTAGTGAGCTTGTCTATAATGCCTGAGTGGGGTATTGTATCAAAAGCTTTGGCCAGGTCGAGGCAAGCTGTGTGCACAGTCTTGCCCTCATCCATTGTTTTGGTGACCCTCTCAAAGAAGTTCATAAGATTTAATAGGCATGACCTTCCTTTAACAAAGCCAAACTCTAATCGGTCCAGCATTTCCAGGTTACCTTTGTCCTTGGGCAGGATTCATGAAGCTTCCATGTAAGAGATACAAGGCTTACACGGAGGCTGCAGTTAAACGGTGTGACGTCAGCATGTCATGCATATGCATGAGGTCATGCTGAATCACACCTAAGGCTAACACGGTCCGTGGAAGACAGTAGGGGCGTGTCTGTAGGCCGAGCCCTGCAAGCGGACACGCCCCCAGAAGAGTAAAAGTGCCCAAAGTAAACACCCATGACAGAGTACATGGAAATGTGAATAAACACAACACAACACATGCCCCCACAGACTATGAAAATAAAATTATATAAATGAACATGTTATATATTTTTTTTAACTGTAAAGATGTTTGCCCGTGAGTGCGCTCGTTTGCGCGGGTGTGCCCGAAG
Organism: Protopterus annectens; assembly: GCF_019279795.1. Classification (NCBI taxonomy): domain Eukaryota; kingdom Metazoa; phylum Chordata; order Ceratodontiformes; family Protopteridae; genus Protopterus; species Protopterus annectens. Next base: position 410,590,405 of record NC_056732.1, read on the forward strand.
CTCAGCCACAGTTAGCAGTAAGTGGAAAAGCATATAAGAACTAACTATGCAAAGTAAGCCAAAAAGCAATAGTGTAGCGGTAGAGATGTCAGCTGAAGAGCAGGCAGTCATGGTTGGAGCCCCCACAACATCGATCTTTATTTTTAGTGAAATAAGCACGAAACAAGTCCCTGACATATATGTACACATATAAAATTATATTTTATGTAAAATGTAATGACATAGGCCATTTATTTTGAAGAAATGTGAGATAACAAAATAATAAAAAATGCCAGATGTGCCTAGAGCTGAGCTACAGTTTAACAAGGTGAGTGCATCTGCCCGTGGGTGACCAGTGGTTTAACAGATGTAAAATGAGTGCCCGAAGGTGAGCAGTGGTTTAACACGCTGAAACTGTGTGCCCCTAGCTGAGCTGAGCATAATATGCGTGCTGACAGCCAAATGAGGTGTAAACCAGCGTAACCCATTTGCGTGGAGCTGCGCACCGTGCCAACAAGCTAACTGACGGGCAACGTTGAGCAAGCTGTAACAAAACTGCCTTTACACAGACACACCCCCTAGCCTGTCTAGACAGTCATAAAATATAAAAAGCAGTGGCCAGGTTCGAAACCAGGATACCATGCACCATAGTCAAGGTACTGAACCACTAAGCCATGACAGCTGTACTTAAAAATGCAGTAATAGCAAATATATAGGAATGAATAGAAAGTGAAGCATGACAAAGCAGGTTTTGTGAAGTTGATACAATTCCAAAATGGCCAATCACAGATAAGTGCGGGAAAAACGGCATATATAAGCCCCATAGGCGGGAATACACAGCATAAACTATTGTAGAACTAACTTGCAGCCAGAATGTCAGGAGTAGGTGAGCGAAGTTGCTTTCAAGCACAGAGGTGGGGCGTTGAGGAGTCCAGATATATGGTCTGGCTCCTAGTCCACAATCATGAGGCCCAACTCATGCAGAGCCAGGTCCTGTGGGGAGCATATAGGGCTGAGGCATGGGACCGGTTGGCTCATGATCTCACCGGTGCCACAGGGATTCCAAGGACTGGTGAGCAGGTCCGTCACCACCATGCGGACCTGAAGAGACATAAGCAGGACCAGTTGAACCTTTGGATCCAGGAGGCCTGGCAAATGCCCAACGCCCCACTACTGAGTAAGTTACATTTAATTATGTATGTAAGAAATTAAACTAGCTGATATTATGGAGATGTGTATTCCAATATTACTTCATTTATATTACAGCTGCAGGTGTCCATTCTGTGAACCGCAGAGCCTATGGCGATAGGCTGGTGCGGTTGCGCCACCAGGCAGGTCAGTAATCCTCTCCCAGTAACTGTAAAGAAATATAAAAGTATGACAGTTAGCAAAAGAGTGCAGTGTAGTCACTAAGTAATAAAATGTGCAAGTAACAGTGTAAGAGTGTTTGCAAGTATTGCTTGATTACAAAAGTGTGTTGCAGTCTGTAATCCAAACAGAAAAATGAAAATGTCTGAAATAAAGTCTGAAGTAAAGATGCCCCACCTGTAATATAACAGTACACAACCTGCAGCAGGCTGAAAAGTACAGCTGCAGAAGATGAGCAAATCACGTGTGAAATATATCCCTGTTGAAATACTGAAACATGACAGAAGTGAGACTGCTGGAAAGGATTGTAATAACTACAGGTAAAACATGTCAATAAAGCCTAGAAGTAAGTACCATCCTGAATAGTAAAATGAAAACAAGTGAGAGAGTGTGAGAAAGAGTTATGAATCAACCAATAAAGTAGTAATAACCCATGAATAAAGTATACTGCAGTCAGTACAGAATGAAATGAATGTGACAAGCAGAACCAAACTGCGAAATGTGTTCAAAGTGTTGCTGCAGCTGGAATGTGTATCCCAAAATCTGGATATGTTGCTCTCAGTCTGCAATATGCAGATAGTATGATTGTCTGAAATACCAAACATCCACAGGTGTCTATAGCTATATAAAGCAACTGTAGCAGGATGATGTAGCTGAACAAAGCCAGATATGAACGTGTATGAATAACAATAAAATGTATATTGATGTAGCAGTAACAGTCCTATCACCAACTTGAAGTAGTTATCATATAGGAAACTGTAGTTAGAACAGTAGTGTGTATATATCTGCAGCTATTAGAAATGTACAGCATATGTATTGGTATTCAAAGGTGTTAATTATATTTTCTTCACCCCACCCTATAACCACATATAATCCATTCCACGTGAAATTGGTATGTGCAATCACAATTAACACCCCTGGACATTTGTCCTGTTGGGTCATACATATTTGCATGTATGTTGATGCATCTGCCCTGTTCATACATCCAAACCTGATGGCCTGTTGCCATCAATCAACCCTGCATGTTGTTGGACTGTGTATTGCTGTTCAAATTATGCATGTGTTATGCTCGCTGTTAAATGGTGTGAATATCTCGGTGTTTGGTTAATGGGAATACTAATGCATGCTGTTACAACTAATTGCGAATGGTATTGTATGTTACTAACCCAAACTGTCATGACATAATGCAAAACATAGGACGACAGGGAAGGCAGGTTCCAGCGGACCCACCTCTCCCACCTCAGCTGGCGAGTGCACCTGGCACTAGTGCCCAGTCTGGACCCTCCTCTGGTGGCCCTGTGCCACCTGTGGGTGGAAGTGCTGCAGGGGATGGGGCCCATCCCCCCTCTGCACGTGTGGCCAGAGGAGAACCACCACTCAACCTCCGTAGCGTCCAGACTGTGATGCATAGGGAGATCCGGGACTCTGTTCCTGGGCCCCTACACCAGCTTGAGGCACAGGTGGCACAACTTACGGGCATGCCTGTTGCCCGGCCTACACAGCCCCCAGCACAGCCCCGTCCTGGGCAGTGAAGGAACAGTGGCAACTGCCCATGGGTGGGGATATCAGTTCCACTGTTGCCATCTGTGGGCTCATGGGCTCTGGATATCCAAACATCCGTCCCCGTCAATTGTGTAACCCCCCCACATGTGTCATACACCGTCCCTGAAAAGCGTCTTGTTTGTCTTGTCTGTTGACCTACCCAACCTACCTCCCCAGCTATACCGACTTCAAATACCTGACATACCACTCTCACCTGAAAAAAAAAAAAAAAAGGGCACTCTGTACCCACAAAAAAATTACGCCCAATACATAGCTGCCTATTCCGCACACATGTCTGCTGGACATGGAAACTATCAATTACAATTGGCTGTACAACAAGTATTATTGTTGTCCTGACACCTCTCTCAGGGGTGGAAGGTTTCAAATGTCACACCAAATTACAAACATATGCACAGCTGTTGCTGATGAAGAAATGGGCAGCTATGGGCCTTACCTACATCCCTCCTGCAAAACCCAAGCTTGTTTCCCTACTGTCTTACCCTCTTTGTGACCCCTTTTTCACCATTTTCCTGTCTCCCCATTTTCATTTCTTTCAAAGAAAATAGCGCGGGTGTGCGCCAGAGTAAGCACTGTTAAGTGGTTGTAAGCGGGTGTGCACGGAGCTGAACGCCAGTGCGCATGTGGGAGCTCCGCGCAAACCAGCGCTAACCCGGTTACAACTGCTTAAAAGTGCCTTAGTCACTCTGATTGACAGGTCCTGTAGTCAGTTCAAAAGCAAAATAAAATCCCACTGTCAGTCCCGAACCCAGAACCTTGGAAACAGTCTGCATGACTTACCACTAAGCCATGACTGTTATACAAGAACATTGTGCTAAAATAAATATATCATGTAATAGTAGGAATGAATGTAAAGGGAATATAGGATGTGTAGTACACAAAGCAAGTCATGTATACTTACTGTCAAATCTAATGGATTTCTATAATAGTAGTGTGTGAACAGAAACAGCCATGCTAGTTGGTAGCTAGTAGGTAATAATGTCAGTTAATATACATATATAAATGTATGTATATTTATATATATATATATATATATATATATATATATATATATATATATAGTTGTAGGTGTCAGTGTGCATACACACTTAGTACAGGAAACAGGAGAGATGAATGGAGAAATGTGAATCTACAACACAGCCTGAATCATGAGAGCGATACTAACCTTTACACTCACAGAACAGTGTCCACAGCATACCAGCATGGTCCCCGCCCTTACAATCTGAAAGGGCAACGCCTATCTCACATACCCTTTTATAGCACTGTCCTGAAATCACAGTGAGAACTGCAATCAGTACACAACTGGCTGCATGCAATTAGCAAATGCTGGCTTACAATTGGTGCAGAGGCCATCACATGGACTTATGCAGATACCTACAAAAGCATTCTGTACTCTCACTCCACACATGCAATACTTTCATTGCACCGTCTGGAGGCAGAGAGAGAGAGAGAGTGAGAGAGAGAGAGAAAGAAAAAAAAAAGAAAATAAGAACACAAACAAAAACACACGTAACACAAACTAAGTTGAAGCTGTCATCAGTGTCAATATCAAGCTGGGCTAGCAGCAGCAGGAAGCTATAGTAATGGTAACGCAACCAGCTGCGACAAACACAGGTAATGTAAAGTAACAAGTTAATAGTCTACATACTGTGAACCCTCCATATGTGTCATTGGTCTGTATCTATAGGTATGTCCATGTGATAAGTTGTGTGCACGTAGTTTCACCCAAAGGGGATGACTATACATTACATGTCATTCAGTGTTAGGTCATGATCCTGGCACCAGTTGTCCGTTTCAGTGAGGCCTGTCTGTAGGATGTTTGTGTCAGCTGGTGTAACGACTATAGCGCTTAGTTCGCAGTCATCTGGGAACTTTGTCATCCACAACCCACACGTTTGCTTTCACATCTGAGAAGTAAATGCCAAACAACAGGGGTCCTAGGACAGAGCCCTGTGGGATACCACATGTGACTGGCTTTGAGTCTGACATGGCTCTCGCAATATCAATATTATGGATTCTGTATTTCAACCAGTGTGCAACCCATCATGTAACATATGTAGTAACATGTAAGCTGATGAGCTTGTCTATGATGCCTGAGTGGAGTACTGTGTTGAAGGCCTTAGGCAAGTCCAGGTAGGCTGTATGGACTGCTTTGCCCTTATCAATGGCTGTAGTGACTGTTTTGAAAGGTCAACCAGGTTCAAAAGGCAGGATCAGCCCATCACAAAGGCAAACTGGGTGGGATCAAGTGTCTGCAGGTACCCAATATCACTGTATATGTGTCCCATAATGAATCATTCCATAGCTTTGCAGACCAGGCTGGTTAAGCTTATGGGGCGGTAGTTCCCAGGGTCAGTAGAGGTGCCTCCTTAGTGGAGTGGGACCACTGTTGCTGTATGCCAGTGTTCAGGTACATATCCCGTAGTACAGCCAAGGTTAAATATCAGTCTTATATGCGGTTGTATCTCCTCTTGGAGTTCATGTAGCACACATCCAGGGATACCATCAGGTCACATTGATGCTGTGTGTTCTGCTTTGCTGAGGGCGGCCCTCACCTGGACATCTGAGATGATAGGGAGGTTACATTCAGCTGTGATAAGTATTTCTAAGTGTGGGGGAGAAGGAGGGGGGATACGTGCACTGAACCTGTCTGCCAGAATGTTGCCAATATCTGTGTGTTCAGTGAATGTTAAGTAGGTGTGTAGTAACTCAGAGCATATCTGAGGCATTTGGTCCATATGTCTAACATAACTGAAGAAGGCCTTGCGGTTATCTATAGTGTCCGTGGCCATTTCCCTCTCAGAGTAGGCCGTGGATGTTGTTATGAGAGACTGTAGCTTATTACCAGTGCTGACCACAGATGCCTTCCCTTTATGTGAATCTGCTCTGTCCTGCAGTAGCCTCCTTCTATCGTTATACAATCTGCCTTTGGCTGGGGTCCATCAGACAGGATGCCTAACCTTTGTGCATAGGGTCTGGGTAAGAAATGTGTGTGCATGTTCTATGCATTCTTTGGGATGTCCATGGGAAGCATTCGCAAA